>NC_041381.1:192196089-192196633 GCF_002162155.2 Triticum dicoccoides
GGCGTGGCAGCCATCAAGGAGCCCCGGCGGAGGTGGCCAGCATGGCAGTGGCAGGCACGGTAGCCCGGGGCGGCGCCGGCAACGGTAGGGAGGCGGAGGGAGCCGGGACGCGGCCACGACGGGGCACTGGGCGGGGCGGCAGTGTCCGCGGGCACGGCGCGGCCACGGCGAACATAGCAGGCGGGTGAGGGAGGCAGAGAGGAGAAGGGGAGGGGGCGGCTCACAGGGGGCCGTAGGGTTCGGGGCAACGGGGCTTGGGGCGGAGGACGGAGACGACCGGGCGACGGGGAAGCAGTCCGGCGAAGGCGTCCGGGTGGTGGTGGTGCTCCGGCGACGGCGGGTCTTCGGGCGGCAGTGATGGCGAACGGCGACGGCGCAAGGGCACTTGTCGGGGAGGAGATGAGGTCGGGGCGACGAGGACGAGGTAGCCCGGCGAACGACGACGGCGGGGTTCGGGACGACGGCGTGGTGGCGGCGGGGACGCGCCCCGATCTGAATCGAGGGCGGGGCAGAGGCGAGGGGAGGAGCTTCGAGGTGTCCGGCG
>NC_041381.1:192196724-192222574 GCF_002162155.2 Triticum dicoccoides
TAGATCGGGGGGAGGGGAGAGAGCGAGTGGGGGTGTGGGTGGTTAGGGTTTGCGGGGGGTGAGGGGATAAGGTGTGGCCGGCTGGGCCTGGTGGGTTGGCCCAGTGGGGTTGATGGCCTGCTGTCAGCTGGGCCGGTTGGCCCATTGTGGGGGGGTCCCCTTTCTTTTGTTTTGTTTTTTTATACTTTTTATTTATTTTACTTTTCTGTTTTAAATCGTTTTAAATTACTTAGGCATTTTATAAAAATGGGTTTGTTGCACCATAATTACCTTTGTAATATTTAGTACAATCCAAACATTTTTGTTTTAATTTTTGAAAACTTTTATTGTTATCATTAAGTTGAATTTTGAATTTTGGACCGGTTTTGTCCTAACGATAGCTTAGTAGCAGTAATCGTGGTGACGTGGCACCATTAGCGTGGGATCACTGTAGCTTAATTATCCGGACGTCACAATCTCGGTAGCTGGTACCATATAGTCTGGGGGCTGATAAGGGATTAATCGTCGAATCGGACATTTCACTGAATATATCTATAATCCATTTATCAGTAGGTTAACTAGGGCCATATTTAATATATCTGATGCTACATAGCAACATGCATTGTACTGAATGACTAAATATGCAATCCCGGGCTACAAAGCAACAAGGAAGAATGTTACCTTAATGTCCGTGTTACCTTAATGTTCTGATGATGTCTAGATATATGTGTATAAAATCTTATATGATGGGATGGAGGGAGTGTTGTACTACATCATTTTGCAATTGTTGTTTAGCTTCTAATATTAACTTGGTGCTTTTAGGTACACATGTCATTGCCAAAGATCCACACTTCGACCCTTTCTACGTATGGGGCAATGAGATATTCATGAACTAGCATCAAGTGAGGAAATTGATAAAGATTGTTGTTAAAATGGGTCAAAAGATGTCAATCGAACTATATGTTTACACTTGATGCAAGACAACAGTGAACTGCAGGATGGTAAGTAAGAACATTGTAGCCTTCTTTTTACTGCCCGTAATGAGTTGTGTTAGATGACAATGTCTGAATCATTGTGGATCCTGAAGCAGTTTACTCAAGATTACCTCTCAAACTACATGATTGGCGGCCGGCCATCACAAGGGGTTGGACTAGAGTCGTGCGTGCCTTCTGCATCCAGGAGAGCACAATAGGGCCATTCTGCTTCACCTTGTTCAGCAACCAGAATGTTTATCACCTCTTTCTTTACCATCTATAATAGTACAAGTATAGAACCCTGGTTCATCATTCTTTATTTGGTGCTTATGTAATTCTTAAACATATGTACATGTGAATTGAATAATGCATTGGTTGTTTGAACCTGATGGATAGGAATAAAGCTATAGCATACTTTCAAGTTTAAATTAGGTACAATTTTAAGTAGCAGCAATTAAATTAGGGTGAAATTACGGTGTGCAGGTCATTACGGCGCACACTGTTAATAAAGCACGGCGTGTGCGATATACATCATAATCTGACACGGTTCACGGAATGGAAACGTGTGTAACAATGCACACGGTTGCTGTTTGCAAAGCGTATGTGATGTCAAACACTATCACATACGATGCGGGAGAACTAAATGTGTGTGAATGTCTACCTATCGTACACTGCTTATAATCATGAACTGTTTGTGATGTGCCAGGCATCGTAAACGTAGAGCCAGTTTGGTACGTGCCTAGAAAACTCCCGTTCCTGATATGTGCCTGGTTTTAGGTAAAACCACAAAACTTCGACTGTGATGGCAATGCGAGCACAAACGAGTAGCAAGGATGAAGCGTTTCAGATATGCGAGACATCGAAAACAGTTATATAAGGGCAACTATATGCATCAAGGTTCCCTATCCCCGACGGTTTCTGGGTCGTGTGGGAAGGACCCCCCTATCGCCCACACTCACCTGGCGATGGTTCCAAGTTTCGTCGCGGAAAGGGGTTAAAAACCTTTTGTATATCACCGACGTGTAGCAGTGCTTGATGATCTTAAGGACATTAGTCCCACTCTATGTCAGCACAAGATTAATATCGAACCTGATGCTAAACCCGTTGTTGATCACCAACGTCGGTTAAATCCGAAAATGAAAGAAGTGGTAAGAACAGAAATATTGAAACTTCTGGAAGCAGGTATAATCTATCCTATAGTAGATGGGTGCTAATTCTTGAGCTTGCGACAGTTTTTCCCTTGAAGAGTAAAGGGTGATGCAGAAAAGTAGAGTAAGTATTTCCCTCAATTTGAGAACCAAGGTATGAATCCAGTAGGAGATAACGCACAAGTCACCAAATACCTGCACAAACAATCAACAAACTTGGACCGAACGCGATAAAGGGGTTGTCAATCCCTTCACGATTACTTGCAAAAGTGAGATCTGATAGAGATAGATAAATGGTAAAGTAAATATTTTTTGGTATTTTTGGTTTATAGATCAGAAAGTAAAAGATTGCAAAATAGTAGATCAGAAACTTGTATGATGGAAAGAGACTTAATATGATGGAAAAGAGACCCGGGGCCACAGGTTTCACTAGTGGCTTCTCTCAGGATAGCAAATAATATGGTGGGTGAACAAATTACTGCCGAGCAATTGATAGAAGAGCGCATAATTATGACGATATCTAAGGCAATGATCATGAACATAGGCATCACGTCCGTGTCAAATAGACCGAGATGATTCTACATCCACTACTATTACTCCACACATCGACCGACTCCTGCCTGCATCTAGAGTATTAAGTTCATAAAGAACAGAGTAACTCATTAAGTAAGATGACATGATGTAGAGGAATTAACTCAAGCAATATGATGGAAACCCCGTCTTATTATCCTCGATGGCGACAATACAATATGTGCCTTGCTGCCCCTACTGTCACTTGGAAAGGACACCGCAAGATTGAACCCAAAGCTAAGCACTTCTCCCATTGCAAGAAAAACCAATCTAGTAGGCCAAACTAAACCGATAATTCGAAGATACTTGCAAAGATATCAAATCATGCATAAAAGAATTCAGAGAAGACTCAAATAATATTCATAGATAATCTGATCATAAATCCACAATTCATCGGATCTCGACAAACACATCGTAAAAGAGTATTACATCAAATAGATCTTTAAGAACATAGAGGAGAACATGGTATTCAGAATCAAAGAGAGAGAGAAAGTCATCTAGCTACTAGCTATGGACCCGTAGGTCTGTGGTAAACTACTCACACTTCATCGGAAGGGCAATGGTGTTGATGTAGAAGCCCTCCATGATTGAATCCCCCTCCGGAAGGATGCCGGAAAAGGCCCCTAGATGGGATCTCACGGGTACAGAAGGTTGCGGTGGTGGAAAAGTGTTTTTGTGGCTCCCCGTGATGGTTTTGGGGTATAAGAGTATATATGGGCGAAAGAATTAGGTTAGGAGACCTCCAAGGGGCCCAGGAGGTAGGGGCACGCCCTACCCCTCTGGGTGCGCCCTCCACCCTCATGGTCGCCTTGTTGCTTCTTCGACTTCATCTCCAAGTCTCCTGGTTTGCTTCTGGTCCAAGAAAGATCATCGCAAAAGTTTTATTCCGTTTGGCATTCCTTTTCTGCGAAACTCTAAAACAGGCAAAAAACGAAAACTGGCACTGGGCTCTAGGTTAATAGGTTAGTCCCAGAAATAATATAAAATAGCATATTAATGCATATAAAACGTCCAAAATAGATAATATAATAGCATGGAACAATAAAAAATTATAGATACGTTGGAGACGTATCGACCATCCCCAAGCTTAATTCCTGCTCGTCCTCGAGTAGGTAAATGATAAAAACAAAATTTTGATATGGAATGCTACCTAGCATAATTCTCAATGTAGTTTTATTTATTGTGGCATGAATGTTCAGATCCATAAGATTCAAAACAAAAGTTTAATATTGACATAAAAACAATAATACTTCAAGTATACAAACAAGACAATTGTGTCTTCTCAAAATAACATGGCCCAAGAAAGCTTATCCCTACAAAATCATATAATCGGGCTATGCTCCATCTTCATCACACAAAATACTCAAATCATGCACAACCCCAATGACAAGACAAGCAATTGTTCCATACTTTGATGTTCTCAAACCTTTCCAACTTTCATACAATACATGCGCGTGAGCCATGGACATAGCACTATGGTGGAAGAGAATATGGTGGTTGTGGAGAAGACAAAAAGAGAGAAGATAGTCTCACATCAACTAGGCGTATCAACGGGCTATGGAGATGCCCATCAATAGATGTCAATGTGAGTGAGTAGGGATTTCCATGCAACGGATGCACTAGAGCTATAAGTTTATGAAAGCTCAAAAAGAAACTAAGTGGTTGTGCATCCAACTTGCTTGCTCTTGAAGACCTAGGGCATTTGAGGAAGCCCGTCATTGGAATATACAAGCCAAGTTTTATAATGAAAAATTCCTACTAGTATATGAAAGTAACAAAATAAGACTCTCTATCATGAAGATCATGGTGCTACTTTGAAGCACAAATGTGGAAAAAGGATAGTAACATTGCCCCTTCTCTCTTTTTCTCTCATTTTTTTCGTTTTCCCTTTTTTTATTTTTTTTTATTTTTTTCTTTTTATCTATTTTTCTTGGCTTCTTTGGCCTCTTTTTTTATTTTGGCTTCTTTGGCCTCTCTTTTTTTTATTTCCTCACATGGGACAATGCTCTAATAATGATGATCATCACACTTCTATTTACTTAAAATTCGAAAAATTACAACTCAATGCTTACAACAAAAATATGGCTCTATGTGAATGCCTCCGACGATGTACCGGGATGTGCAATGAATCAAGAGTGACATGTATGAAAGAATTATGAAAGGCGGCTTTGCCACAAATATGATGTCAACTACATGATCATGCAAAGCAATATGACAATGATGAAGTGTGTCATAATAAACGAAACGGTGGAAAGTTGCATGGCAATATATCTCGGAATGGCTATGGAAATGCCATAATAGGTAGGTATGGTGGCTGTTTTGAGGAAGGTATATGGTGGGTGTATGGTACCGGCGAAAGTTGCGTGGCACGAGAGAGGCTAGCAATGGTGGAAGGGTAAGGGTGCGTATAATCCAAGGACTCAACGTTAATCAAAAAGAACTCACATACTTATTGCAAAAATCTATTAGTCATCGAAACGAAGTACTACGCGCATGCTCCTAGGAGCATAGTCATCGATGCTCTTGTCAGCAGAGTTGGGGAGGTCATTTTCTTTAGCATTGAAGGGACTTGCTGACGTAAGCAGTAGCGAGGGCTAGGCTTGCCACACCAGAGTCTGACTCCTCAGATTCCTCCTCTTCCACATTTTCCTCAGATTCGGCTTTAGAGTCCATTTCCTTGCCAATAAATGCCCGAGCCTTCTTGGAACTACTCTTCTTGTGAGATGAAGACTTTGAAGATTTTGATAATGAGGACTTTGAAGATTTCTTTTTCTTCTTTGAGTCATCAGAATCGGCATCTTTGTACTTCTTCTTCTTTGATTCATTTTCCCACTAAGGACAATCAGACATGTAGTGACCAGGTTTCTTGCATTTGTGGCAAGTCCTCTTTTTGTAGTCACGGGATGAGGAATCATCACTTCTTGAAGATTTTCCAAAGCAACCACGGCGAGAGAACTTCTGGAATTTCTTCACGAGCATTGCTAGCTCCTGGCTCAGTTCTTTAGGATCACCAAGGCTGCTACCAGAATCTTCACCTTCAGATTCAGAGACTGCCTTGGCCTTCAGCGCACGTGATCTTCCATAGCTCGGTCCATAGCGGTCTCTCTTCTTAGCAAGCTGGAACTCATGAGTATTTAGCCTCTCAAGGATATCAGCAGGATCTAGTGACTTGTAGTCTCCTTGTTCTTGAATCATCAATGCAAGAGTAACGAATGACGAATCAAGTGATCTCAGCAATTTCTTCACCACCTCATGGTCGGTGATGTTAGTGGCACCAAGTGCTTGAAGCTCATTTGAGATGTCAGTGAGAAGATTGAAGGTTTGCTGAACATTTTCGTTGTTGAGTCTTTTGAAGCGGTTAAAGAGATTGCGAAGAACATCAACTCGGGAGTCACGTTCAGTGGAGACTCCTTCGTTGACCTTGGACATCCTGTCCCAAATCAGCTTTGCTGTTTCCAAAGCACTCACTCTGTCGTACTGTCCTTTGCTCAGATGACCACGTATGATATTCTTCGCTTGAGATTCGAGTTGCTTGAATCTCTTTACATCAGCAGCATTCACAGACGGAGTGACAGAGGGAACACCATTTTCCACAACATACCAGGGATCGTTATCAATTGCCTCAAGATGCATGCGCATCTTGTTCTTTCAGTAGCGGTAGTCCGTCCCATCGAAGTTAGGACACCCAGCCGAGACCTTGATCATTCCTGCAGTCGACATAACTAAAACTCCAAGTGGTTAAACCAAAATCACACAAAACAAGGGAGTACCTTGCTCTGATACCAATTGAAAGTGCGTTATATCGACTAGAGGGGGTGAATAGGTGATTTTTACAAATTCTTCACTAAGGAATTTCTAGGTGAAGAAATTGCTAAGCAACAACACACTAGCGGCGGAATAAGTACTCAGGTATAAGCATAACAGAGCAACAGCATACTCATCATGATGAAATGAAAACAAGCACAGAGTACAGATAGCGTGAAAACAGGATAAGCAGGCTGAAGACTGTGTGACTGAAGAATTAGGATTGAGGAATTAGAGAAAGTCTTCGGTCAAAGTATTCAAACAGTAATGATCAGGTACATCACCACATGAATGAGGAAATGAAAGGGTTGAGGAAATAGAACCGGTTGGCTTGGAGAAGACAATGATTTGGTAGATCAGTTCCAACTGCTGTGACAGTTGTACGTCTGCTTGGAGCGGCTGGGTATTTAAACCCGAGGACACACAGTTCTCGCCATATTCTCCTTGAGCTAAAGTCACACAGACCTCGCCCAATCACTCGTGGTAAGTCTTCAGGTGACTTCCAAACCTTAGACTTGGTCACTCTGCGATCCAAAATTCCTCTTGGATGCTCAGACCATGACGCCTAACCGTCTGGAGGATACACAGTCCTCAAAGGTAACACACGTCGGTTCCACACAAGAACAATCTCTTCAGTAATGCTCAATCACTTTGGGTTTGTAGGTGTTTGGGTTTGGGTTTTGGGTTTTCCTCACTTGATGATTTTCGCTCAAAGTCCTCGGAGGATGGGATGCTCTTAATGACAAGTGTTAGTTTCTCTCGGAGCAGCCAACCAGCTAGTGGTTGTAGGGGGCGGCTATTTATAGCCTAGGGAGCAGCCCGGCATGATAAGACATAAATGCCCTTCAATGATATGACCGTGGGTAGCTATTTTGGACAACTGGCACATAGCACAGCAACGGGCGGATATTTCAGGTTCAAATTCCTCGAGGCTATCATGTTCCTCACTCTGTAGCAATTCGCACTGGCGAATTCCTAACTCCTCAGTCAGAACAAATTCTTCAGCGACCAGAAGATCTTCGTCTCTGTCACTGAAGAAATTGACTGAACTGATATGAGATTTTCAATGGCTTCACTCTAAAGGATTGGGTAGTTGAAGGATTTTGAGATGAGCATCACTTGGAAATCACTTTCCTTAGTATTACCTCGACCCCCTTTAACAGTACAGTGTTTCCTGTGACTCAAGAAAGAGAAAATGAAACTACGAAAACAAAAGTCTTCACGCTTCATGACCCTCGCATGAATATCCAAGTCTTCAATGTCACGCCAATTTCTTCACTTTCAAATCTTCAGGAGAACCAAAGTCTTCAGTTGAAGACATACATTTTTAGGGGTCGACTTTCATCGTAAATATCAAACTCCTCATCGACTTATAGAGCCTGTGTACACTCACAAACATATTAGTCCCTTAACCTATAAGTCTTCAATACATCAAAATCACTAAGGGGCACTAGATGCACTTACAAATATCTACTGTATTCCAACTTTTTCATGGTTCATACCCCCCGATACTACCCATAGATTCATCAAAATGAGGAAACTACACATAAATAACAGAATCTGTCAAAAACAGAACAGTCTGTAGCAATCTGTAACTCTCGAATACTTCTGTAACTCCAAAAGTTATGAGAAATTAGGATGACCAGCGCAATTTGTGCACCAATCCAGGGCAAAAAGAATCAGATCAAAATATCGTTTCAATAAAATTCTATAAATTATTTACTGGGCGCAAAAGTTTCTGTTTTTCAACAGGATCAACACAACTATCACCGTAAGCTATCCTAAATATTTAAAATAAAATTGGGTTGCCTCCCAATAAGCGCTATCGTTTAACGCCCTTAGCTAGGCATAAAATACGAATAGATCTAGGTATTGTCATTTTTGGTATGCAATCCATAAGGGCTCTCATAATAGATTCATATGGCAATTTAATTTTCTTTCTAGGAAAGTGTTCCATGCCCTTCCTTAACGAAAATTGGAATCTAATGTTTCCTTCTTTCATGTCAATAATTGCATCAATCATTCTAAGGAAAGGTTACCAATAATAATAGGACATGTAGGATTGCAATCTATATCAAGAACAATGAAATATACGGGCACATAATTCCTATTTGCAAGGACATCATTAGAGGAAGCAGCAGGAGTTTGAGGTTCAGATTGTGAAGAAGAACAGCAGGGGTTCCAGGAGATGGAGTAGAAGCAGTACGGAGAGAATAAGGGCAGCAGAGGCGTAGGGTTGAGAGAGAGAGAGAGAGCAGCAGCAACGCTAAGAGAGAGGTTCAGAGAAGAAGTAGTAGCATGGGGACTCGGAGAAGTAGCAAGGGGGGAAAGGGAAGGAGAGAGGTGGAGGAGCAACAGCGAGACAAGGGGAAAAGGAGTAGCAACGGGGCGGCGAAGTGGGAGTCGCGCGAGGCATCAGACGCCTCATCTGGTCGGGCGCGCGAGCATGGGGTGGAGGCGCGATGGTGATGCGGCGGCGCTGATGGCTGGATGGATGGACGGTGTGTGCTGGCGGCGGCATGGAGATGGATCGGTGCTGGTGGATGCTCGTGATGGCGCGGTGGCGCGCCACGCCGGCCTGGCCGCGGCCGCGGCTGGTGGTGGAGAAGGTGGGGTGAGGGAGATGGAGATATGCCAGGCCCAATTTGGGAATGGTGCAGCGCTAGGGATTTTGATCCCCTCCCTGCCTGATCTGCCACTTTTACTCTTTGGCCCTTCTCTTCTCAACTTTCTACACAAGAAGATCCTCCCACTTCTTTATCTAGCCCCTGGTTACTTCTTTTCATCTCACACGGGTCTCTTCTTCTTCTCTTCTCTTCTTCACTCTTCTCGATAGCCGCATAGACGGAATCTTGGCGATTATTAGTGCCTTTGCGCACATTTTTGCAAAATAGACCATAGACTAGTAAATGATCTTTTTTTGTGATTATCATTCAAATATGCAACAGTTCATAGCAAGAATTGATGGTCAGATCACAATATATGGTATATTTGAGTGCCAAATTATATAAGTGAAATGTGCTTATCAAGTTCCCCCACACTTAAATCTTTACTTGTCCTCAAGTAAAGGCATATGACACGAACTCGATAGCGAATAGAAAACTGACTAGAGAATGCCAAGTGAAGTAGATCTCTAAACAGTGCATGCTTTGGACTTAGCTAGTGAAATTAATGGTTAGGAGTGCTTCAAAGCGGTAGGATACTAGTAGACTTGACCATTTTAAACTTTTACAATGATAAAAGAAGATCAACTAGTTCAAATGATGATTGTGCCAAAGGTTCCTAAAGAGAGCATGATCCCAAGAACAAAAAGAACATGAACTTGTGATCAGATCACTTATTTACAGAAATAAAGCAACGATAATATTTTATCGATCTCACCAAAGGAACATACCACCGATCCCGAGAACATGGTATACACCTGGCTCGACCAATTATTAGTTTTTTTGTTTGTCTCCCCAAAGGAACATACCACCAATCCAGAGAACATGGTATACACCTAGTTCGACAATTACATTTTTATTATTAATTACTGCCCAAGCTAACCCGATTTCACATGCCACCGATCCAGGGAACATGACATGCTACTGTAGGTAGTCAGACTTATTTATTCATTATTACTTATTTTAAATGAACAACACATAAGCACAAAAAACAGGAATCATCACTCCATGTCTGGTTCACATGCTACCGATCTAGGGAACATAGCATACTAGTCCATAGTGGTAAAGTGATTTCTCTTAGTGGGAACACAGTATGCACAAACTCAACATCTAACACTTAATGATCTATGTGTATCAAGGTAAAAGCAGAAAATGATTAAGTTTACTAGTGCACTAGGGATTTGAGCACTCAAAACTAATAGCTTTCACTACTTTCAGCAGAGCAAACATGGTGTAGATCACTAGTTTACAAGGCATTCAACAATCAGTTCACATATTCTCATCAAGCACCATATGTCAAAGGTGAAATTCAGTGGGACAACATTTAAGAAATGGCACAAGCAACCCAAATAGCAATTCAATTCAGCAAGCATCAATGGATGATGATTTCAAAATGGGTCATGAAACATCTCACCAGGTTTTGATGATGTAGCACTTGCTCGATCACTCTCTAAACTGCACCTCTTCTCCTTTTGCTTCTCTATCCTCATGGACGCTCCAGCTTCACTCTTCATGTGTGCCCTTGCTTCTCCTCATCACCATGCCATGGGTCCACCGGGGTCCCAAGGGATGTCACCTCGAACCTGGTCATCATGAAGTGAACGGTGCAGAAGCAAAAACCTGAAAGAACACTCCACAAAAGTGACAATGCAAGCGGTAGGGATAATACCCTCCAAGTCATCAATCGAGTATCCAATTACATAAGCATAACTATAAAGCACCTGTTTAGGATGGTAGGAATCAGTAAGGTCAACACTCACATGAGGATGACATTTATCATTAATCTCAAGACTAGCATGGGAATGATATGTATCATTAAGCATAGGACTAGCACGAGGAAATTAACTATGATAATCACAAACGAGAGTAATGCCACTAATAGGGTATATATCAATGATCGAGTGTAAGTACAGTGGGGGTTTTACGCCCAAACTGCGAGTGTCGTGTTCTCCATAGGGACTAGGCGATTAGCGACTACGCTCAGCTAAAGCTAGGTGACACTATATTGGGAGATGGAAACAGAAAATAAACCTAAACTATCAATGTCACAAAAGAAAATGCAAAATAGCATAGGGAGATTCAGATTTTACTCACTGTCTTTTTGGTATTTTGTTTTATTTGAAAAAGTGAACAAAAGGGTAGAAACAATACTATGACGGACAGAAATATATCACAACACAAACATGCCTATTCTCGCATGAACATAGTTAACACAAGGACTACAGAACACACATCACACATATGCGAACAGGGGAGTTACAAGACATAATTCTAGTGCTCACAGATCAACAAAATGAGTAGTACTAAACAATCACAAGTCAAGAAACAAACACATAGGGGATCACACACATATACTAGAAGATTACTATATCACAGAGCATATCACACATACTAAACTAGTCACAGCACATAATAAAATGCACTATATTTTACAAGTACGAAACTGAACAATTGCAGGTTGCAAGCTCTTATCAAATCTGAATATTACATGTACTAAACATCTCAATTTTGAATATTACAAAGTACTGAGCAATAAACTTCTCAAGATTATAGAAATTTGAGAGAGAGAGAGAGAGAGAGAGAGAGAGAGAGAGAGAGAGAGAGAGAGCAGCAAGGTTGGGAAAGGAGCAGCAGTGGAGACGCAGGAGAGGAAGCAGCCGGAGGTTGAGGTTCAGATTGTGAAGAAGAACAACAGGGGTTCCAGGAGATGGAGTAGAAGCTGTACAGAGAGAAGAAGGGCAGCAGGGGCGTAGGGTTCAGCAGCTGGTTCAGAGAAGGTTGAGAGAGAGATAAAGCAGCAGCAACAGCGTTAAGAGAGAGGTTCAGAGAAGAAGTAGCAGCACGGGGACTTGGAGAAGCAGCAAGGGGGGAAAGGAAAGGAGAGAGGTGGAGGAGCAGCAGCGAGACAAGGGGAAAAGGAGCAGCAGCGGGTCGGCGTAGTGGGAGTCGCGTGGGGCATCAAACGCCTCGTCTGGTCAGGCGCGCGACCGTGGGGTTGAGGCGCGGTGGTGATGCGGTGGCGCTGGTGGCTGGATGGATGGACAGTGTGTGCTGGCAGTGGCGTGGAGATGGATCGGTGCTGGTGGATGCTCATGATGGCGCGGTGGCGCGCCACGCCGGCCTGGCCGCGGCAGCGGCTGGTGGTGGAGAAGGTGGGGTGAGGGAGATGGAGATATGCCAGGCCCGATTTGGGAATGGAGCAGCGCTAGGGATTTTGATCCCCTCCCTGATCTGCCACTTTTACTCTTTGGCCCTTCTCTTCTCAACTTTCTACACAAGAAGATCCTCCCACTTCTTTATCTAGCCCCTGGTTACTTCTTTTCATCTCACACAGGTCTCTTCTTCTTCTCTTCTCTTCTTCACTCTTCTCGATAGCCGCATAGACGGAATCTTGACGATTATTAGTGCCTTTGCGCACATTTCTGCAAAATAGACCATAGACTACTAAATGATCTTTTTTGTGATTATCATTCAAATATGCAACAGTTCATAGCAAGAATTGATGGTCAGATCACAATACATGGTATATTTGAGTGCCAAATTATATAAGTGAAATGTGCTTATCAAAGGTATACACAAGAGGGGAGAATTCTGGCAGCTGGAATCTGGACCTGAAAAAGCTATGTCAGGCTACCTATTCCGCACAACTCCAAATGAGCTGAAACTTTACTATTTATGGAATAAATAAGAAATACTAGAGCAAATAAGTACTGGAGGGGTCCACCTTGGTGAGCACAAGACACCAGGGCGCGCCTGGGCCCCTAGGCGCACCCTGGTGGGTTGTGCTCATCCAGGGCCACCTCCGGTGCCCCCCTTCTGGTACATAATGTTGGGGAACGTTGCAAAAATAAACAATTTTCCTACGGTTTCACCAAGATCCATCTATGAGTACATCTAGCAACGAGTGATAGTAGTGCATCTACATACCTTTGTAGATCGTGAGCGGAAGCGTTCAAGAGAACGGGGTTGAGGGAGTCGTACTCGTCGTGATCCAAATCACCGATGACCAAGTGCCGAACCGACACGGAGCGGATGATGTCTCCTCCTTCTTGATCCAGCAAGGGGGGAAGGAGAGGTTGATGAAGATCCAGCAGCACGACGGCGTGGTGGTGGATGCAGCAGGGTTCCGGCAGAGCTTCGCCGAGCTTCTGCGAGAGGGAGAAGTGTAGCAGGGGAGAGGGAGGCGCCAAAACTTCAGGGTGCGGCTGCCCTCCCTCCCCCCCTTTATATAGGCCCCTTGAGGGGCGGCCCTAGGAGATGGCATCTCCAAGGGGGGGGCAAGGGGGGTGGAGTGCCCCCCAAGGCAAGTGGAGGCGCCCCCCTACCCTAGGGTTTCCAACCCTAGGCGCAGGGGGGGCCCAAGGGGGGCGCACCAGCCCACCAGGGGATGGTCCCCTCCCCACTTCAGCCCACGGGGCCCTCCGGGATAGGTGGCCCCACCCGGTGGACCCCCGGGACCCCTCCGGTGGTCCCGGTACAATACCGGTGACCCCCGAAACTCTCCCGATGGCCAAAACTGCACTTCCTATATATAATTCTTTACCTCTGGACTATTCCGGAACTCCTCGTGACGTCCGGGATCTCATCCGGGACTTCGAACAACTTTCAGTTTGCTGCATACTCATACTCATACAACCCTAGCGTCACCGAACCTTAAGTGTGTAGACCCTACGGGTTCGGGAGACATGTAGACATGACCGAGACGGCTCTCCGGTTAATAACCAACAGTGGGATCTGGATACCCATGTTGGCTCCCACATGCTCCTCTATGATCTCATCGGATGAACCACGATGTCGAGGATTTAAGCAACCCCATATACAATTCCCTTTGTCAATCGGTATGTTACTTGCCCGAGATTCGATCGTCGGTATCCCAATACCTCGTTCAATCTCGTTACTGGCAAGTCACTTTACTCGTACCGTAATGCATGATCCTGTGACCAGACACTTGGTCACTTTGAGCTCATTATGATGATGCACTACCGAGTGGGCCCAGTGATACCTCTCCGTCATACGGAGTGACAAATCCCATTCTCGATCCGTGTCAACCCAACAAACACTTTCGGAGATACCTGTAGTGCACCTTTATAGTCACCCAGTTACGTTGTGACGTTTGGTACACCCAAAGCACTCCTACGGGATCCGGGAGTTACACGATCTCATGGTCTAAGGAAAAGATACTTGACATTGGAAAAGCTCTAGTAAACGAACTACACGATCTTTGTGCTATGCTTAGGATTGGGTCTTGTCCATCACATCATTCTCCTAATGATGTGATCCCGTTATCAATGACATCCAATGTCCATAGTCAGGAAACCATGACTATCTGTTGATTAACGAGCTAGTCAACTAGAGGCTCACTAGGGACATGTTGTGGTCTAAGTATTCACACGTGTATTACGATTTCCGGATAATACAATTATAGCATGAATAAAAGACAATTATCATGAACAAGGAAATATAATAATAATCATTTTATTATTGCCTCTAGGGCATATTTCCAACACATAAGTCATTTTGACCTAAAAAAATAAGGAGAGGGCTTTCGGGACGAAGCGTCGCCGTCTCGAGGTGAAACCTGGGCAGGAGCACTTTTGCCCTCCGACGGAGCGATTCCGCTGGGGGAAACTTCCCTCCCGGAGGGGGAAATCATCGTCATCATCATCACCAACAACTGTCCCATCTTGGGGAGGGCTATCTTCATCAACATCTTCAACAACACCAACTCCTCTCAAACCCTAGTACATCTCTTGTGTTCAATCTTTGTACCGGAACTATAGATTGGTGCTTATGGGTTACTAGTAGTGTTGATTACTATAAGGTTTATTTGGTGGAAGATTATATGTTCAGATCCATCATGCTATTTAATACCCCTCTGATCTTGAGCATGTTTATCATTTCTGAGTATTTACTTTTGTTCTTGAGGTCATGGGAGAAATCATGTTGCAAGTAATCATGTGAACTTGATATGTGTTCGATATTTTGATGATATGTATGTTGTGATTCCCCTGGTGGTGTCATGTGAACGTCGACTACATGGCACTTCATCATATTTTGGCCTAAGGGAATGCATTGTGGAGTAGTTATTAGATGATGGGTTGCGAGAGTGACACAAGCTTAAACCCTAGTTTTTGTGCTATTCTATAAGGGACTGATTTGGATCCAAAAGTTTAATGTTATGGTTAGAATTTATTCTTAATACTTTTCTCGTAATTGCGGATGCTTGCGAGGGGGTTAATCATAAGTAGGAGGTTTGTTAAAGTAAGAACGACACCTAAGCACCGGTCCACCCACATACCAAATTATCAAAGTAGCAAACACGAATCGAACCAACATGGTGAAAGTGACTAGATGAAATTCCCGTGTACCCTCAAGAACACTTTGCTTATCATAAGAGACCGTTTTGGCCTGCACTTTTGTTACTACTACCGTTATTTGCTCGTTACAAATTATCTTGCTATCAAACTACTCTGCTACTTACAATTTCAGCACTTGCAGACATTATCTTGTTGAAAACCACTTGTCATTTCCTTCTGCTCCTCGTTGGGTTCGACACTCTTACCTATCAAAAAGGCTACAATTAACCCCATATACTTGTGGGTCATCACCAAGCGAAGATACAACTGTGATGGGGTGGTGACATTCAATGGAAAGATTGGTACTTGGCATTTGTCGAGAAGAGTGAGGCTGTTAGAATGACTTAAAACAGAGTATGGGGGACTAAGAACTAAAATCACTAAAAGTGACAGAAATGTCTACAAAGATTATCTCATCAACAAAGTGATCCCTGCGATTCAAGATAAGTGGCCCAACAAAGATGATGGAACAAACATCTTCATCCAACAGGATAATGCCAAACCACATTTCCTTCCTAATGATGAAGGTTTTCGAGAAGTTGTGGCACAAATCGACCTGGACATTCGATTGTTACAACAACATCCTGGAGTTTAATGTTTTAGACCTTTTCTCCACAACTTTCTCTAGTCCCTGACAGACTGCAAGTCACCTAGAAATGTCTACAGAGATTATCTCCGGTCCCTAAGGAATTCACAGGGGAATTTTAATAACAATTTCTATAACTAGCATTTTTTAGTCACATTTGTTGCTCTGAATACACAAATTTTATAAGATTTGTGTATGAACTAGCAATGTTTGTTGCTCTGAATAACTAGCAATAACAATTAACAAAATGTTGTTGCCCTGAATGATACTAACATGAACAATGGAGTACAGTAACATGAAGGTTAGCCAACCGATATGCTGATCAAGTTAACAATGGAGTAATAACATGAACAATGGAATACATAAATGGTAAATGTCCATAAATTTTGTCGTGATTTCAGGAACTACAAATGACCAAAGAGCATGCTCCTTGTTTGAGATTATATATGCTCCAAGTTGTAGCACCCTCTGCAAGCAATTGCATTGAAATTAATATTTGGTTTCTTTAGAAGATAAATGCAAATGAATGTTAATTGTTAGTGATGCAGAGGAAGAGGGTGTAGTTGTGATGGGAGCATCCACTATACAAAGAGACCTTGTTTGCAAGTGTGACCAAATCATCCACATTGATGGAAGAAGTTGCACCTTCAAGAAATGTTGACCACGTTCGAATAGACAATATCTAAAGATCATAGCATCTAAAAAAGCTTCAATTTCGTCCTTATCTGATCCACTCCAAGAAATTCTCGCATCAATGTTGTCGGAGTCTGACATTGTAGATTCGGTTCTGGCACTCTGTGAATAGCATGAATAAAGGAAAGAATCAATATACTTCTTGAGTTTCAACTGCCTAAAATTTGTTTGCATGAACAAAGAAATCTTCTACATTAAACTTGATTCAGTGAATAATATGACAAAATCTTCGTTTGCGAGTGATCTACTGTTAGACAGAACTTCAGTTTCATCTGGTAAATTTTTCGCAACAATTGTTTAGTAAATCTTCTGAAAGAGGAACATTGCAAGTTTCATTGGAACATAATTTCATTGCAAGTTTAGCTTTCATTAAAACTTGCAATGTTTTGAAGCCGAAGTTCATCTAGAAAAGAAGCTAAACCATCTATTTCTAAAACTTGCAATGTTCCTAAAAAAATCTAAACCATCTAGCACTCCATCACTTTAATCTTCTGTTTGACTGGACTTTTGTTAAATCTATAGAGAAATCATGTAGCGAAATCTTCTGTTTGGCTGAATCTGCAAGCCGGAGGAGAGGCGGGCAGGGGCGATGACGAGGAGGAGAGCTGGGGGGAGCTGGGCAGGGGTGCTTCGTCGTGGAGTACAAGGTCGCAAAAATGCCACAGCGGCAATGAAGTTTTGGACGGATGGGGAATAATTTTATCCATTTTATCTAATACTCTAACAAGATTTTATCCACATGTACTCGATATAATTGATGTCTACTTTAGACGGCTTGGCTGCTTTTGAACATATTGTCTTGCCATTTATATTCTTATTGGCCGTTGAAGATTGTTCATTCTCAGCTCATGCGGCTACATTTGCACATGTTCTTTGTTGGACACACCAAGCTCACACTGAATCTATTGGAAACACAGATGGGCAAGAAAGGCATTTCTTTTCTGAAATTAACTTGATGGGGTTCAAAATGTACACTAGGTACTTATGCTTTCCAAACAAGTTAACAACTCTCAGTGGCATCAGTGACAAAATACAAAAAATAAAAAATTCTCCTTGTTCGAAATCAGAGCATTGTAAGAACATCTTGCTAGTACGAGTTATTTCTAACCATTGTAAGGATGTGTTTGGCTGGTCCTCCTGCATCTCTAGTTGTCTAAATATCAACACTCTTCTCTGCTCTGTTGTTCTCTTCTCTAAGCAGAGTAGGCGCAACCAACACATCATTACAACCGGCTCCTGCCCATAAACAACTAACTCACTGCCTTTGTGCTCACAAATTCTTCCTTCAAATTACAGCAAGCAACTGAAACAAACATGTAGCTACATTGCTGGTTCTTCGCTCGACCTCATAAAAGCTTGCGTGTTGCCACCACTTGTCTTTTCGCCAGAGTAACGGTAACCTACTGCATTCACGCATGCACTTCGATGCCACCAGGTTGAGACGACTGAACTAACTGAATGAGGATTTAAATTTGATTAAAAATGACTAATGAATAATATAATGACTTAGAAGAATAATGATAAAATGGAAGATTGCAAGGAACTGACAGATGACTGAAAGACACGACTAATAATTAACAAAATTAAATACCACAAAAAGAAGCATTCATTTCCATAATAAAAAATTGCGCTATGAACTAAAAAAATGGAAGACTGGACATACAGTGAACAAAATTATACAAAACTATGTTTATATGTCAGCTAAAATGAAGATAAAAAATTAATGACTGATCAACCATTGTACTGAATTATACACATTGAATCCTATTAATTTCCACCTATTTTTTTACTAGCAATCTACATGAAACACACGGGGCTATCTACATGAAAAAACATAAATTACCTAGGTGATAGTGAAAAAATACAAATACCCTGTTGCTGACCTAATAATAAAGGGGCTATTGACTTTGTGGTACATCACCGAAATTGCCTCACAAAATATTACCCACCAATGCCACCTAGAAGAGATAAAAAAAATTACACACGGAAATCCCACATTTGGGCTGACCCATGCAGTAGGGACATCCTACGCTGGGAGAAGACGCAGCGCACCTGTTTAAGCAGGCCCATGTCCAGCTGGCCTGTTTTTAAATTCAGTTTTTTACTTTTTTCTTTCCCGTTGTCATCTTTTTCTACTTTTAATAATTTGCAAAAAATAATCTGAAAATTACAAAAATATAATTTTGATTTTTTAATAGATCATAAGATGTTTGTGGATTGAAAAGATGTTCACAATTTTGTAAAAAATGTTTGCTTATTCAAAAAGGTTCAAAATTTTGAAAACAAATGTTGATGAAACTGAACAAAAGTTTAACAATTCAAAAAATGTTCATGAACGACAAAATATCCTAAAATTTCAAAAAATGTTCATGACTTATAAATAGTATATTCATTCATAAATTGTTTGCTGATTCAGAAAATGATCATGCATTTTCTATACCCCTATATAGTGTGTGAATAACTTTGAAAGTTGATCGTTAGATGAAGCCAATCCGACGGTACAAAGATGGCAAATCCGAGCACTACTGGCCGTTGGATATCATCTACATTCCACCGAATTCTGCCACATGTAGAATCTAGAAGACTCCATGGTTAAACTTAACCATAATGCACACACCACTAGAATCTCATGCGTGCAATGCACGTATACCTTACTAGTAAAAAAGATGTTCGTTAAATCAAAAAAAATGTTCATGAATATCAAAAATTGTTCCACCAATTTCCAAAAAATGTTCATCAATTAAAGAAAATTGTTTTAAAAAATTCACAATTTTATAAAAAATGTTAGGAAATAGTATAATATATTCATGAATTCAAAAAAATTGATTTTAAAAAATGTTCAAAAATTTGAAGAAGTGCTCACGAATTTGAACATGTTCACAATTTCAAATATGTTCAAGAGTTTAAAAAATGTTCATGGTTCCACAAAATTGAAAGTGATAGTGTATCTCAGTGATGCATGAGATTATGTGTTTTCTCTTGTTGCAGCGCACGGGCCTTTTGCTTGTATATTCAACAAATCGAGTCCCAAAAATCTGCATACAAGGTCCATTATCCCTCACTAGATGGAAAGTGCGGCTTGCCGCACCACCGCACCCCTGCCAGGTGCGGCCATATCCAACTTGGTAACAAAGAAACTTGAGTATTGCATATAAAATAGAACATAGCAAAAGCACCATCCATGAACCGACCCCAAAAAATTTAGGCATCTATAATGCCTCAGTTTTGATGGGACCTTAACCAAAAGAGGTATAGATACTTATATAACAATAATGGTCCGGTACAATTAAGTTTAGTTGCATGCCACGTGCCAACCCAATAAACACCAATCCCATATAGCTCAGTACACCATATAAATTCCAGGATAGAAAGGTATGAAGGTGGTGACGGATAAAAGGAAATCCATGGCCAGTGATATATCTTAAAGAAAGCAATAACACATAATATGATCCGCATTTAGAAAGTCAAGAGGAAAGCGCAAAAGACTTGATGCGAGTCACTTTTACAGAAGAATGCGCTGAGGTTCAAATAGCGGTCGGTGGAGGACGTCATGGTAGCTCATGGTATAATACAACATGAGGGTTATCGGTGTAGAGGCAAATGGTTCCCAACAGCAATTGGCACGGAGATCCTTCCATCAGTAATCAAGTAAACGGTGAATGCCCGTGGAAAAAGCATCTGAGTATAGGTGTTCACTTCGCTGAATAAAGAAACATATGCCCAGATATTTTTGTGTGAAGTGCAGTATAAACTTCAAAATATCAAGAGCTTTCAACTGATCTCAAAAGCCAAAACAGGTCGTATGAACAAAACAAAACAAACCTTTATCTTCTATGAAAGCCGAGTGCAAAATGAATAATACGATAAAGAGATGGGAATTCAAATTTCACGAAACTATGGATGATTATGTCATGGTACTCAATAACCATGTGTACACCTACAACCTGATAATAGCTAGAAGATATATACTCTCTTTTTCATGCATGAAAAGACCCTTTGGTGAACCTGGGCATCGCCCTAGTACATGTAGCAAGGGATTTGCTATCTCTTCAATGCATAGAAAGTAGAAAAACTATTTCTAGACAAACAAAGGAATAGTTTATTTGTACCTCTTATAATTAGCAAGCATGGTACCATCATAAGAACAAAAAAATTGTACAGCAAAGGGAAAGTGTTCACTGATTCAAGGTGGAATTTACAAATCTCACTCTCATGATGACTAATATAGGTTTCGAACTCTGAAAAATAAACTGAGACCATCATGTTATAGTTATATCCGATGAGCAACAACATATATGAAGTTTTAACATCCTGCTATCATCCATTTACGTTCATGGTAGATTAAACACGTTTTTCCTGCTGAAGTATGTATAATAGTTCATCAAGGGGGAAGCACATATCTTGAATTAGCTTAGAATGTTCTCATCAAGTAACAGTTTTGATAGTAAGCACAATGGCCATCACATCCAGACTTTATAGTACGAAGATCAGAAGGCTCTGCAAAAAAATTTAGATCTCTTCAGTAGCAGCGGATCAACTAAATTCAAACAGAGAAAAAACTTGGTATGTTTTATAAGCTACCATATTATAAAGTACACCACAGCTAAATCAGTAGAAAATATCTTCTGAAGTAAGCGGCATAACCATTTTCAACAAAATGGTAAGTGGCGTATGCATAGTATAGTAGCTTCAGGTTGCATACATTTGTGATAAACACAGAAGAGAAACCATGTTGGCCGATCAAGAATACAACAATTACATACTTGGTTTGCACTGATGGCATCTTATTGTAGAGTAACTCTGTCAAAATGCGCCACAAAATAATGTATAAAAAATGTTGCCTTCATTTTTTCCAAGTATCATTTACACGTTCCTTATGAGATCTCTTTAGTGGCAGGAGATACAATATTGTTTTACACTGAAAACTTCAATTGTGAAGTAATCACATATTAGTGGAGGGACCAGACCAAATAATTGAGAGATTAGTCATAACCCAAAAGGGTTGTTCTGTATAGAACACTAATTAGATCATGTGAAATCGGAGAAAGAGTTTGACACCAACAATATGCAACAAAACTATAGATCAACATGATAGAACATACATTTGGTTCTATCACACTCAATCTAATATAAAACATGTTCACCTCCAGAATTTCAATGGCTCCATCAAATTATAGAAAGGGTTGTTGTACTAATGAACATGGGTAATGTCAATGTACTACATTATTCAAAACCCCTCTGATCAAGTGGATAGCAAAATAGTACAGAAAGGTCACCCAAGAGAATCAGCGTTTCAAAGTTTAATAGCAAGCATACCTTATTAAACAGCAGATACTCTTCTTCACTCCAAGAGTGAATGCAAGGACGGCGTGCTCACAGGTCTGGTCATTCTTGAGGTACCATCCTCAAAACCAACGGTGGTGGAGTCAACGATGAGCACATCATAGTCAACCTGGGATAAACAAAACAAAAAGAACACAATTTCAGCGATATGAGAAGATCAAAGAGGTAGAGTTTGAGCTGTGAAAAGAAAATCACTACTCTGGACCATAATGCCATCATACAAGCATTTCTTCTTTTTCTTATCATAATCAAACAAAATCAAAAGAACACGAATAACTTATATTTAAGATTGTATTAACTAAATAACCTAACTACGTGTAACCTGGCTCTGCATAGATTAAAAGAAGGCACCTACATGTAAGAAAACACCTTTTGTGTGATTAAGAATATCCAAGTTTCTTTCTCTGTGTGTAAATATTTGTGATTGCACAACTCAAGAAGGTTTTAATCCGAAAACAGAGCAATTCAAGCTTGAGATTTCTAAAATGCAGGACATTGAATCATGCTCATAATTGAAAGAGATTAGTGAAATTCAAAACAATCAATTTAGAGAACCCGCTAATATAAAGACTGTTTCAGGTTTAAAAATAAGCATGCTCAGAACTGACCTACCAAAACACGTCTTACCATGCCTGTCGACATCTGAAATATTCATCATTTGGTATCTCTTTGATAGTTTTCAGATTTCCGTTTGATTCGAGGAAAAGAATTAACTCGCCAAACTTTTCACATATGTCGAGGGCAGCCTTGCAGTGCAAGGACGCCTCGTCTAGTGTCGCCACTGCCTGCTTGATCTGAAGTAGAAGGGGGTGAGAAATATTAGATCAGATGGTACAGGATTTATGCTGGCAAAGCAATATTTGGGCTTTCATATTTCCCAAAAGTCCTATGGAAATTCTTTTACAGAGTCAAAGAAAAGAAAATCTTCTCACGATAAAGAAACCTGCAACATGTTTTTAAATACAAGCCAGATCATCTTATTTCAGAAATTTGGAATTTATACGACTCCTTTAAATAAATTCAGGTGAAAATAATAGCACAGTTTTGCAAGGAAAAACCGATCCGCTTGAAGTAAAGATATCAGTTCCAAAAATCGTTGTGTATCTTACTGACCAATCACGTCCAATTTACAAAGAAGAACACATAGTTATCCAATGAGGGTCTGCCGTAATGCACACAATCTATAAATATATGAGCTATCAGTAGAAGTAGTTGACAACAAACTATAAGCACCAAATCCTAGAACTGTTCTTGTCCAGTGCGACCAAAAGCATGTTTATCAATGTAAAAACATAAACATATTTGTAGTACACAGTACAGATCTTTGGGAGTTCTGGTCTAAAAAAATATGAGCATGATAGAAAAAAAGGAATGTGCATATCTAGCAAGTGGGTTGTAACATCTACCTGGGGCCAAAAAAATAGGAATTAAGGTCCATATACTGTTTGGAAACTTCACCAGTCGTCCAGTATAAGTTGATTATTTAAAATAAACGGTAATGTGTAAGAAAGGCTAATATATCCAAAATAAACGACAGTAACACATAAAAAAGGTTGTTTTCCTTTTCATATAAAAAGGCTGACTAACAATTTGTACCCCGGCTAAATCAGAATTTTAAAAAGTTTTTCACACAATGGGGACCCTACGCACCCAAACATGCAGCCAAAGAGTAACAGGGTTACTGGCATTGGACAAAGATAATACAATGAAGACCTCATTTGCAGGGCACCAAAAAGTAGGGCTACGTAGTTTGGTTCGTACATTGACAAGAACAATGATTACCTGGCCAGTGCCAACATTGACCTGCAATTGACCAAACAATGATGCTCTTGTGTTTTTTGTCAAGGAATTTCCAAAATATGTGGTTCTATCATCTATTAGTGAATACTACATGACCTGCACCAAAATGTATTATAGTTCAGACCAAGTGTTTTACAAGGGAATTTATCACTGTCGTTCAAACTGTTGAAAAAAGGAACTTGATAGGTTGTTCACAAGAGAGAAAAATCACCTCCGTCCGCTAGATTCATGTTCTCTTCTTTCTCAGATCTATGCACGTCCATTTTAGAAAGCCTATATATTAGCAAGTCAAAATCAGAGTGCGGAAATGAGAAGCAAAGAGGAGCACATCCTAATCTTGCATTCCAAAATAGCTATACGTGATGCTTTTCATTGCTTTGCACTTTTCCGAGCAAGCAAAATCTATAACAAAAGAAATGTACGCATACATATTAGGATGAAATTCGTCATATAGATCGATATAACTAAGGCAAGAAATAATATTTCAGGCTACTACCGTGTATGCTTTAAATAGTCTTTTTCACTACAAATAATGTTTGTTCTTTGTCAAAACATACAAGAATGTAAGGAACAAAGTCATACACAAGGGGAGAGAAATACGTCTTGTAACATTCTTCAAGCCAAATTTTAGTAGATTCCTACAAGAGAGAAAGGGCAACCTGGTGCATGTAGCTCCCGCTTGCGCAGGGTCCAGGGAAGGGTCTGACCACTTTGGGTCTATAGTACGCAGCCTTTCCCTACATTTCTGTAAGACTCACCATAAAATTGGTTCCATTCTTTGAATAACCACTTCATGGAAATTCCTTACAATCTATTCAGATCAATCCATCAACCAAAAAATTGTAGTGTTCTTCACCGCTGAACTCTGATTCAATAACTGAAGGGAATGTCTTTTGCATATACTATCTTGCATGTTTTCAGCTGTCTTTTCCCCTCCAAATGATAATTTCTCCTTGCCAAAAGACACGAGAATGCAAGCAACAAGGTCCTGCAGAAATAAGGTGAGAGAAATGCATCCTGTTACAGGTGAAGTCAAACATAATCATATATGTGCCTAATTATATCATTAGTATCTGTTTAAATTGCCCGGTAGACACATGTTAGATGAAAAAGAAGTATGCTGCAGGTAATTCAAGAAATCTATATATATCCTAGAAAAGTAAGTGATTGTCATTTTATCGAAGGCTTTGGCCTGAAGCCATTCCTTCTTTTTCTCTAGAAGACACCAAAGAATAAATGATGCACGGCTAGCCTATCGAGGCTCTTTAGCCCATATGGTTTCTCATATAACCTAGGTGTACGTCGTTCCTTTCTCTATAGACCACAATTTAGCTGGCGTTTGTTGTTATTGTAGAATTAAGAAATCAACGGAATGACAAATGGATACATTTAACATCACAAAAGGCCACCAAATCTCGAAGAAAATAAATCGCTAATGTAACTTGAGTACACCCCTACAAATTAGTCTTACTTCCTGTTACAAACAAAAATATCAGATTGGTCATCTCTCCAAACCATGAATAAACACCAAAGCAGTTTGTGGCTCAAACATGACACTTAACAGTAATATTAGAATGCGGAAATTAATGACTGTAGGAATAACATGCCCAAGGGTAGCAAATAAACAGAAGCTGACGAGCTTACCAACACAAAATGATGGACAGAAAGTGTTTATTTAATTTCAATGCTCTGAAAATACCCAACACATACATGCAGCAAGCAGCACATAAACCTCTTGCTTGGTCTATGGTGTTATCTTTGTGACAGAACTGTTAATCTCCTTTCCCCTCTTCACCCGAATTTGCAGCCCATGCTCCTCCTACCAGGTTCCAAGAGGCGATTAGGGAGGAGGAAATGCATCAGCAGATCGAGCTCAGAGATGAAAATAAAAGTGAGGGGGAAGAGGGCATGGGCATGGCTTACCGTCGCGATTT
>NC_041381.1:192222767-192338940 GCF_002162155.2 Triticum dicoccoides
TCTTCTGGATCCTCCCAGCGACGCGTGGTGAGGAAGAGAATGGCCTCTGCAGGAGTGCCTCGCCAGAGCAGGAGATGCAGCGGGCCTGGGACGGTTTTTGGCACCGGATCGATCCACTGGTGCCTGTCGGCGTCGCCTAGGGTGCAACACTCCGCCCGGCTTCCTCCCGTCGATGGCACGACGACCCACTGCTCCAATGGCTGCGGTGGCTCGTGCTCCTCCTCGCCGCGTCTCCTCCGTGTGCGGCGCCGACGGACTGACCGCTGCCTTGCCGCATCTCTCCCTCCACTCTTTTCTTCTCCTCCCCTGGCACTCTCTCACTTTCCTCTCTATCTCTCTCTCTCACAGAGGAAACTGCCGGCCGCCGCAGTGAGCTCGTCGGATCCACAGCCCCATGCCGCCTAGCGACCAGATCCGCCCGGATGTGTCCATGTACGGACAACGCGAGTGCGGCGAGCTCGGCAGGGAGAGCAGCGGCGACGAGCTCGGTGGCGGGAGAAGAACGACGAGGAGGGGAGGAGGGGAACACAGCGTCGGAGGAACGAAGGAGAGGGGCGTGAGCGCGAGGGGGCGACGGGGGCGGAGGCGAGGACGGGAGGAGGAGAATAGGGTTACACACGGGCGTGCGGCCTTTTATGCGCCAGCCTGTGAAAAGACGATAATGCCCTCGGTGGAGCATGAGATTTACAGGCGGTGGCACAGCAAGGGTGGACACTATTCATTGTAGCAGTGTTTGCTATTGATCCGACGGCCAGGACCTCTCCATCTCATGATCCAACGGCCAGTATCGGTCCACCCGGAGATCCAACGGCCAGGACGCGCTCGGGGAGACAATCCGACGGCCCAGAATCGAAACGGCTGAGGAGGCTTCATTTGTGTCCACAATCTAACAATGAGATGCTAATGAAGAGCACGTACACGACACACTGAACTAACAGAAATGGCAGAAAAAACACCACCACTTTCGACCCAATAAAACACATGCTAGCACAGCCCCCGTCAGCTGACCGATGAGCAAAGAGCAATAACTCATTTTTACATCATTGACCAAAGTTATCTCATGTGAAATTCAAAACAAATAATTCATATGCTATTCTCGAGTGGAAGCGGGGTGGACATACGAAGACACGAAGACAAACAGATTATATTCAACGCTACCAATTTTGCTATCGTCGCTAGGTTCGGCTGGATGGCTACCAATTTCTCCCCCATCACCCCGCATAGCTGCACTCGAACACCGAGGAGAATCGGATTTTGGCTCTCGGACCAGAATGAGGTGGCTGCTCTTCATCTAAAATGAATTGAATCAAAAAGGGGAAAAGGGGATGCACGGGCCTACACAGTGCCTTACTTGTCGTATGCTGAAGTCAGCTACGCACGAGCCTACAGAGTGCCTTCCTGGTCGTGCGACGAAGTCAGCTCCTCCCCTCCCTCACACACACACACACACTCTTAGAAGCTCACCCCCTCTAGAAAATGACACAACTGAAAAGGACACCCTACATGGGTCGGAGTCCAAACAAGGAGTGCGCGACCCGCGACCTGAATAAAAAGACCAACGGCAAATAAACCCGACACCACTCGCGAGTGATAGACAAATGAGGTAGCCACAAAAATTCAACCTAAAGCCAAATAAAAAACGGATGACTGATTTTTAAGTGTATATTTTAGCAGAGAAGAACATCGGTGCTAACAAGATTTAAGAAACCAGCGAGATTAACTTAGGAGAAGGGACGGGACAAATTCTAACAACAATTACACTTGCTAGATTTTTCATAGCAAGGAAGGATGCATCTCATAGCCTGAATCACATGCTTCGACATTATGTGAAGATTCACTATTCAATTAGGACAGAGTAATTTTTATCCACATTCTATGGCAAACAATACAAAGGAGGTAACTGCGGCTCCCTCCACATTTTTGCATCCGGGCTTGAGACAGGCAAAGGCAGTGTTAAACCACAACAATACAAAAACACAAGTTATACAACACCAATCATTCAGCAAAGCATACAGGCCACACCGTCAAGCAAATGCAATACACACATGGTCACACAAGCACACACCCAATCAAGCACTTGCACACAATCAACACAAAAGAAACAGACATAGATACGGACACATCACACACACAATGTAGCACTTGCACACAAGAAACAGACTCCCTCCACATTTTCACATCGGGCTTGGGACCGGTAGAGGCAGTGTTAAGCCACAACAACCAATCATTCAGCAAAGCATACAAGCCACACAAACAGTCAAGCCACACACAGTCATTGTCAAAATACAATACTCACACAGTCACACATCACAGTCAAATGCACAATATTCACACAATCACACACACACAGTCAAACACACAGTAACGCATCACAGTCAAATGCAATATTCACACACAGTCAAACACACAGTGACACACACAGACAGTCAAGCCACATACACAAGAGAGTCAAGCCACACAAAGTCGGACACACACAGAATGGAGCGCTTGCACACAAGAAACAGAAATAGATAGTGGCACAAACAGAAAGCAAATACATGAAAGACCGAAGTAAACTCGGAAAGCTATAAAGAAATACCAGAACCTGAATGACTAAACTGATTTCTCTCGAGGCGAGAGGGTGATTCAGATCTTCGTTCCTAAAAACGATTAGAGGTTGATTAGGTTGATTAAGCGATTATCTTCAACACTACCCACAAGTTTGTAGGACTATGAACAGAAAAGAAAAGTTAAATGTGTTCTTGTTCTACTTACTAGAGAAAGCAAGGCATGTAACATGAGCAAAATTCTTATAGAAAATCTAGCTAAGGTAAGCCATTCATACCTAAAAAATTATATGTTTCAAGTTGACAACAGTGATTGCCTCTCATCGCTTCCAAGCCGATGGCTAGCCTGAAATGGCATGAGCAACTTAAAATGTGAGTGACCACAATGCAAATGATTTATTCTTGAAAGCAAGAAAAGTAGCTTACCTCATGAGCAGCACCAACAGTCATATTAGAAAAGAAGATTTAGATGACCTATGATGTAATAAGCATCATATGAGTCAAAAATACTTGGGAATCAGTTTATGATCAAAGTTATCAAGGAATCAAGGATTCAGTCAGACAAACTGATCAAAATTCATAATCCGGCCATTTGAAAGGATAGAAACTTACTGATGATTTTGTGTATCTTGTAACTCCAATAATCCACTTGGTTTTGTCGTCTTTGACTTTAGCTATAGGTGAGAAGAACCGAAGAACAAATAGAAGTACCCGATTTTTGCAATGTTCAAATGTGTGGTACATGTTATGATGTGCAGGAAAGAATGAGGAAGTGGCAGGGGCTAGGAATCTGGTAACAAGGAGGGCCAAGGCTAGGCTACATTATCCCAATAAGATGCAAGTTGTTTGACGGTACCTTCTAGGAAGAACTTTTGCTATTTCTGCCCATCTATTCCCATATACCTGATGGGCATTAATCAGTGCATGTTCCTCCTCAATAGTGCAAGCTTCTCTCTGTATGTATGAATTCAAAATCAGCTTCATATTTACCAATCAGCTCTTCACATAACTAGTGTGTTTCTAAATTAGTAAACATTCCCTGTTTGTCTTGCACAAAGGGGGAAATGCAAAATACAATCCATAAACCATAAAAATAAAGCAATCAAAAGAATACCTCTCTTGACATTTCTTGCCTATATGTCCACCTTGCAATGAGTCCATTTTGTTGGTCCATACTACATTTTGAGCACAAATATCAGGTGCCAATAGGTAGTTATGGATACAGCGCATCTAAAAACAGAATTAGCAAAATTTGGCTAAATAAAAGTTTTGGGACTGTCGCAAAATGTAAAGAACGTAAATATACCTGCATTGTATGCAAACCCAACCCATCAGCATCACGTCTAGATCTACATGGCTGTACGTTAAATACTTAGAAAAGCGTTATTCCAGTGACTGGACAACAATAATACAAAAAAGAGTATGGTATCCACATAAGACATAATCAGAACAAAGTTTAGAAAAAAGAATAGTGTTAGATCTGTTCAAATTCAACAAACAACAATTAATCCTGACATATAAAACACAATTTATACAAACCACACCGTCAAGCAAATGCAATACACGCATGGTCACACAAGCACACACCCAATCAAGCACTTGCACACAATCAAGACAAAAGAAACAGACATAGATACGGACACATCACACACACAGTCACACACACAATGTAGCACTTGCACACAAGAAACAGACTCCCTCCACATTTTCACATCCGGGCTTGGGACCGGCAGAGGCAGTGTTAAGCCACAACAACCAATCATTCAACAAAGCATACAAGCCACACACACACAGTCAAGCCACACACAGTCATTGTCAAAATACAATACTCACACATTCACACATCACAGTCAAATGCACAATATTCACACAATCACACACACACAGTCAAACACACAGTAACGCATCACAGTCAAATGCAATATTCACACACAGTCAAACACACAGTGACACACACAGACAGTCAAGCCACACACACAAGAGAGTCAAGCCACACAGTCAGACACACACAGAATGGAGCGCTTGCACACAAGAAACAGAAATAGATAGGGGCACAAACAGAAAGCAAATACATGAAAGACCGAAGTAAACTCAGAAAGCTATAAAGAAATACCAGAACCTGAATGACTAGATTGATTTCTCTCGAGGCGTGAGGGTGATTCAGATCTTCGTTCCTGAAAATGATTAGAGATTGATTAGGTTGATTAAGCGATTATCTTCAACACTACCCACACGTTTGTAGGACTATGAACAGAAAAGAAAAGTTATATGTGTTCTTGTTCTACTTACTAGAGAAAGCAAGGCATGTAACATGAGCAAAATTCTTATAGAAAATCTGGCTAAGGTAAGCCATTCATACCTAAAAAATTATACATTTCAAGTTGACAACAGTGATTGCCTCTCATCACTTCCAAGCCGGTGGCTAGCCTGAAATGGCATGAGCAACTTAAAATGTGAGTGACCACAATGTAAATGATTTATTCTTGAAAGCAAGAAAAGAAGCTTACCTCATGAGCAGCACCAACAATCATATTAGAAAAGAAGATTTAGATGACCTGTGATGTAATAAGCATCATACGAGTCAAAAAAATTTGGGAATCAGTTTATGATCAAAGTTATCAAGGAATCAAGGATTCAGTTTAAAACAAGTCAGACAAACTGATCAAAACTCATAATCCGGCCATTTGAAAGGATAGAAACTTACCGATGATTTTGTGTATCTTGTAACTCCAATAATCCACTTGATTTTGTTGCCTCTGACTTTAGCTATAGGTGAGAAGAACCTAAGAACAAATAGAAGTACCCGATTCCTGCAATGTTCATATGTGTGGTACTAGTTATGATGTGCAGGAAAGAATGAGGAAGTGGCAGGGGCTAGGAATCTGGTAACAAAGAGGGCCAAGGCTAGGCTACATTATCCCAATAAGATGCAAGTTGTTTGACGGTACCTTCTAGAAAGAACTTTTGCTATTTCTGCCCATCTATTCCCATATACCCGATAGGCATTAATCAGTGCATGTTCCTCCTCAATAGTCCAAGCTTCTCTCTGTATGTATGAATTCAAAATCAGCTTAATATTTACCAATCAGCTCTTCACATAACCAGTGTGTTTCTAGATTAGTACACATTCCCTGTTTGTCTTGCACAAAGGGGGAAATGCAAAATACAATCCATAAACCATAAAAATAAAACAATCAAAAGAGTACCTCTCTTGAGACCATTTTGTTGGTCCATATTGCATTTTTTGAGCACAAATATCAGGTGCCAATAGGTAGTTATGGATACAGCGCATCTAAAAACAGAATTAGCAAAATTTGGCTAAATAAAAGTTTTGGGACTGTCGCAAAATGTAAAGAACGTAAATATACCTGCATTGTATGCAAACCTAACCCATCAGCATCATGTCTAGATCTACATGGCTGTACCTTAAATACTTAGAAAAGCGTTATTCCAGTGATTGGACAACAATATTACAAAAAAGAGTATGGTATCCACATAAGACATAATCACAAAAAAGTTTAGAAAAAAGAATAGTGTTAGATCTGTTCAAATTCAACAAACAACAATCAATCCTGACATATAAAACACAAGTTATACAAACCACACCGTCAAGCAAATGCAATACACGCATGGTCACACAAGCACACACCCAATCAAGCACTTGCACACAATCAAGACAAAAGTAACAGACATAGATACAGACACAACACACACACAGTCACACACATAATGTAGCACTTGCACACAAGAAACAGACTCCCTCCACATTTTCACATCCGGGCTTGGGACCGGCAGAGGCAGTGTTAAGCCACAACAACCAATCATTCAGCAAAGCATACAAGCCACACACACAGTCAAGCCATACACAGTCATTGTCAAAATACAATACTCACACAGTCACACATCACAGTCAAATGCACAATATTCACACAATCACACACACAGAGTCAAACACACAGTAACGCATCACAGTCAAATGCAATATTCACACACAGTCAAACACACAGTGACACACACAGACAGTCAAGCCACACACACAAGAGAGTCAAGCCACATAAAGTCGGACACACACAGACAGTCAAGCCACACACACAAGAGAGTCAAGCCACACAAAGTCGGACACACACAGAATGGAGCGCTTGCACACAAGAAACAGAAATAGATAGGGGCACAAACAGAAAGCAAATACATGAAAGACCGAGGTAAACTCAGAAAGCTATAAAGAAATACCAGAACCTGAATGACTAAACTGATTTCTCTCGAGGCGGGAGGGTGATTCAGATCTTCGTTCCTAAAAACGATTAGAGGTTGATTAGGTTGATTAAGCGATTATCTTCAACACTACCCACAAGTTTGTAGGACTATGAACAGAAAAGAAAAGTTAAATGTGTTCTTGTTCTACTTACTAGAGAAAGCAAGGCATGTATCATGAGCAAAATTCTTATAGAAAATCTGCCTAAGGTAAGCATTCATACCTAAAATCGCTTCCAAGCCGGTGGCTAGCCTGAAATGGCATGAGCACCTTAAAATGTGAGTGACCACGATGTGAATGATTTATTCTTGAAAGCAAGAAAAGTAGCTTACCTCATGAGCAGCACAAGCAGTCATATTAGAAAAGAAGATTTAGATGACCTGTGATGTACTCCCTCCATACGATTATGTAAGGTGTATTATTTTCAGCACGGTGACCAAGGCACGAAATTATAGACATGTTAGGACTGAAATACCCTTGGCAAATTTGTTGATTAGTGGTAAGTAAATCAATTAGTCCAGGAAAGTAAGAGATGCATGCAATCGACAGAGAGATACTTTCCTTCTTTTGCTAAAGGAGAGATACAGACAATCAGGAGAGGGATACTTTCCATTTTTCTAGATGTCTAATAAGGGAATTATGAGGAATTAGAAGAAATGCACCTTACATTATGGAATTTTATCAAAAAATAAATACACCTTATATAAAGGAATGGAGGGAGTAATAAGCATCATATGAGTCAAAAATACTTGGGAATCAGTTTATGATCAAAGTTATCACGGAATCAAGGATTCAGTTCAAAACAAGTCAGACAAACTGATCAAAATTCATAATCCGCCCATTTGAAAGGATAGAAACTTACCGATGATTTTGTGTATCTTGTAACTCCAATAATCCACTTGGTTTTGTCTTCTTTGACTTTACCTATAGGTGAGAAGAACCTAAGAACAAATAGAAGTACCCGATTCCTGCAATGTTCAAATGTGTGGTACACGTTATGATGTGCAGGAAAGAATGAGTAGGTGGCAGGGGCTAGGAATCTGGTAACAAAGAGGGCCAAGGCTAGGCTACATTATCCCAATAAGATGCAAGTTGTTTGACGGTACCTTCTAGGAAGAACTTTTGCTATTTCTGCCCATCTATTCCCATATACCCGATGGGCATTAATCAGTGCATGTTCCTCCTCAATAGTCCAAGCTTCTCTCTGTATGTATGAATTCAAAATCAGCTTCATACTTACCAATCAGCTCTTCACATAACCAGTGTGTTTCTAGATTAGTAAACATTCCCTGTTTGTCTTGCACAAAGGGGGAAATGCAAAATACAATCCATAAACCATAAAAATAAAACAATCAAAAGAGTACCTCTCTTGACATGTCTTGCCTATATGTCCACCTTGCAATGAGACCATTCTGTTGGTCCGTACTGCATTTTTTGAGCACAAATATCAGGTGCCAATAGGTAGTGATGGATACAGCGCATCTAAAAACAGAAATAGCAAAATTTGGCTAAATAAAAGTTTTGGGACTGTCGCAAAATGTAAAGAACGTAAATATACCTGCATTGTATGCAAACCCAACCCATCAGCATCATGTCTAGATCTACATGGTTGTACCTTAAATACTTAGAAAAGCGTTATTGCAGTGACTGGACAACAATAATACAAAAAAGAGTATGGTATCCACATAGGACATAATCACAAAAAAGTTTAGAAAAAAGAATAGTGTTAGATTTGTTCAAATTCAACAAACAACAATCAATCCTGACATATAAAACACAAATTATACAAACCACACCGTCAAGCAAATGCAATACACGCATGGTCACACAAGCACACACCCAATCAAGCACTTGCACACAATCAAGACAAAAGAAACAGACATAGATACGGACACATCACACACACAATGTAGCACTTGCACACAAGAAACAGACTCCCTCCACATTTTCACATCCGGGCTTGGGACCGTCAGAGGCAGTGTTAAGCCACAACAACCAATCATTCAGCAAAGCATACAAGCCACACACACAGTCAAGCCACACACAGTCATTGTCAAAATACAATACTCACACAGTCACACACCACAGTCAAATGCACAATATTCACACAATCACACACACAGAGTCAAACACACAGTAACGCATCACAGCCAAATGCAATATTCACACACAGTCAAACACACAGTGACACACACAGACAGTCAAGCCACACACACAAGAGAGTCAAGCCACACAAAGTCGGACACACACAGAATGGAGCGCTTGCACACAAGAAACAGAAATAGATAGGGGCACAAACAAAAAGCAAATACATGAAAGACCGAAATAAACTCAGAAAGCTATAAAGAAATACCAGAACCTGAATGACTAAACTGATTTCTCTCGAGGCGGGAGGGTGATTCAGATCTTCGTTCCTAAAAATGATTAGAGGTTGATTAGGTTGATTAAGCGATTATCTTCAACACTACCCACAAGTTTGTAGGACTATGAACAGAAAAGAAAAGTTAAATGTGTTCTTGTTCTACTTACTAGAGAAAGCAAGGCATGTATCATGAGCAAAATTCTTATAGAAAATCTAGCTAAGGTAAGCCATTCATACCTAAAAAATTATACGTTTCAAGTTGACAACAGTGATTGCCTCTCATCGCTTCCAAGCCGGTGGCTAGCCTGAAATGGCATGAGATACTTAAAATGTGAGTGACCACAATGTAAATGATTTATTCTTGAAAGCAAGAAAAGTAGCTTACCTCATGAGCAGCACCAACAGTCATATTAGAAAAGAAGATTTAGATGACCTGTGATGTAATAAGCATCATATGAGTCAAAAATACTTGGGAATCAGTTTATGATCAAAGTTATCAAGGAATCAAGGATTCAGTCAGACAAACTGATCAAAATTCATAATCCGGCCATTTGAAAGGATAGAAACTTACCGATGATTTTGTGTATCTTGTAACTCCAATAATCCACTTGGTTTTGTCGTCTTTGACTTTAGCTATAGGTGAGAAGAACCTAAGAACAAATAGAAGTACCCGATTCCTGCAATGTTCAAATGTGTGGTACACGTTATGATGTGCAGGAAAGAATGAGGAAGTGGCAGGGGCTAGGAATCTGGTAACAAGGAGGGCCAAGGCTAGGCTACATTATCCCAATAAGATGCAAGTTGTTTGACGGTACCTTTTAGGAAGAACTTTTGCAATTTCTGCCCATCTATTCCCATATACCTGATGGGCATTAATCAGTGCATGTTCCTCCTCAATAGTCCAAGCTTCTCTCTGTATGTATGAATTCAAAATCAGCTTCATATTTACCAATCAGCTCTTCACATAACCAGTGTGTTTCTAAATTAGTAAACATTCCCTGTTTGTCTTGCACAAAGGGGGAAATGCAAAATACAATCCATAAACCATAAAAATAAAACAATCAAAAAAATACCTCTCTTGACATTTCTTGCCTATATGTCCACCTTGCAATGAGACCATTTTGTTGGTCCATACTACATTTTGAGCACAAATATCAGGTGCCAATAGGTAGTTATGGATGGTAGTTATGGATACAGTGCATCTAAAAAAAGAAGTAGCAAAATTTGGCTAAATAAAAGTTTTGGGACTGTCACAAAATGTAAAGAACGTAAATATACCTGCATTGTATGCAAACCCAACCCATCAGCATCACGTCTAGATCTACATGGCTGTACGTTAAATACTTAGAAAAGCGTTATTCCAGTGACTGGACAACAATAATACAAAAAAGAGTATGGTATCCATATAAGACATAATCACAAAAAAGTTTAGAAAAAAGAATAGTGTTAGATCTGTTCAAATTCAACAAACAACAATTAATCCTAACATATATAACACAATTTATACAAACCACACCGTCAAGCAAATGCAATACACGCATGGTCACACAAGCACACACCCAATCAAGCACTTGCACACAATCAAGACAAAAGAAACAGACATAGATACAGACACATCACACACACAGTCACACACACAATGTAGCACTTGCACACAAGAAACAGACTCCCTCCACCTTTTCACATCCGGGCTTGGGACCGGCAGAGGCAGTGTTAAGCCACAACAACCAATCATTCAGCAAAGCATACAAGCCACACACACAGTCAAGCCATACACAGTCATTGTCAAAATACAATACTCACACAGTCACACACCACAGTCAAATGCACAATATTCACACAATCACACACACAGAGTCAAACACACAGTAACGCATCACAGTCAAATGCAATATTCACACACAGTCAAACACACAATGACACACACAGACAGTCAAGCCACACACACAAGAGAGTCAAGCCACACAGTCAGACACACACAGAATGGAGCGCTTGCACACAAGAAACAGAAATAGATAGGGGCACAAACAGAAAGCAAATACATGAAAGGCCGAAGTAAACTCAGAAAGCTATAAAGAAATACCAGAACCTGAATGACTAAACTGATTTCTCTCGAGGCGTGAGGGTGATTCAGATCTTCGTTCCTGAAAATGATTAGAGATTGATTAGGTTGATTAAGCGATTATCTTCAACACTACTCACACGTTTGTAGGACTATGAACAGAAAAGAAAAGTTATATGTGTTCTTGTTCTACTTACTAGAGAAAGCAAGGCATGTAACATGAGCAAAATTCTTATAGAAAATCTGGCTAAGGTAAGCCATTCATACCTAAAAAATTATACGTTTCAAGTTGACAACAGTGATTGCCTCTCATCACTTCCAAGCCGGTGGCTAGCCTGAAATGGCATGAGCAACTTAAAATGTGAGTGACCACAATGTAAATGATTTATTCTTGAAAGCAAGAAAAGAAGCTTACCTCATGAGCAGCACCAACAATCATATTAGAAAAGAAGATTTAGATGACCTGTGATGTAATAAGCATCATACGAGTCAAAAATAGTTGGGAATCAGTTTATGATCAAAGTTATCAAGGAATCAAGGATTCGGTTTAAAACAAGTCAGACAAACTGATCAAAACTCATAATCCGGCCATTTGAAAGGATAGAAACTTACCGATGATTTTGTGTATCTTGTAACTCCAATAATCCACTTGGTTTTGTTCCCTCTGACTTTAGCTATAGGTGAGAAGAACCTAAGAACTAATAGAAGTACCCGATTCCTGCAATGTTCAAATGTGTGGTACACGTTATGATGTGCAGGAAAGAATGAGGAAGTGGCAGGGGCTAGGAATCTGGTAACAAAGAGGGCCAAGGCTAGGCTACATTATCCCAATAAGATGCAAGTTGTTTGACGGTACGTTCTAGGAAGAACTTTTGCTATTTCTGCCCATCTATTCCCATATACCCGATGGGCATTAATCAGTGCATGTTCCTCCTCAATAGTCCAAGCTTCTCTCTGTATGTATGAATTCAAAATCAGCTTCATATTTACCAATCAGCTCTTCACATAACCAGTGTGTTTCTAGATTAGTAAACATTCCCTGTTTGTCTTGCACAAAGGGGGAAATATAAAATACAATCCATAAACCATAAAAATAAAACAATCAAAAAAGTACCTCTCTTGACATGTCTTGCCTATATGTCCACCTTGCAATGAGACCATTTTGTTGGTCCATACTGCATTTTTTTAGCACAAATATCAGGTGCCAATAGGTAGTTATGGATACAGCGCATCTAAAAACAGAAGTAGCAAAATTTGGCTAAATAAAAGTTTTGGGACTGTCGCAAAATGTAAAGAACGTAAATATACCTGCATTGTATGCAAACCCAACCCATCAGCATCATGTCTAGATCTACATGGTTGTACCTTAAATACTTAGAAAAGCATTATTCCAGTGATTGGACAACAATAATACAAAAGAGTATGGTATCCACATTCATAATCACAAAAAAGTTTAGAAAAAAGAATAGTGTTAGATCTGTTCAAATTCAACAAACAACAATCAATCCTGACATATAAAACACAAGTTATACAAACCACACCGTCAAGCAAATGCAATACACGCAGGTCACACAAGCACACACCCAATCAAGCACTTGCACACAATCAAGACAAAAGAAACAGACATAGATACGGACACATCACACATACAGTCACACACACAATGTAGCACTTGCACACAAGAAACAGACTCCCTCCACATTTTCACATCCGGGCTTGGGACCGGCAGAGGCAGTGTTAAGCCACAACAACCAATCATTCAGCAAAGCATACAAGCAACACACACACACAGTCAAGCCACACACAGTCATTGTCAAAATACAATACTCACACAGCCACACATCACAGTCAGATGCACAATATTCACACAATCACACACACAGAGTCAAACACACAGTAACGCATCACAGTCAAATGCAATATTCACACACAGTCAAACACACAGTGACACACACAGACAGTCAAGCCACACACACAAGAGAGTCAAGCCACACAAAGTCGGACACACAGAGAATGGAGTGCTTGCACACAAGAAACAGAAATAGATAGGGGCACAAACAGAAAGCAAATACATGAAAGACCGAGGTAAACTCCGAAAGCCATAAATAAATACCAGAACCTGAATGACTAAACTGATTTCTCCCGAGGCGGGAGGGTGATTCAGATCTTCGTTCCTGAAAACGATTAGAAGTTGATTAGGTTGATTAAGCGATTATCTTCAACACTACCCACAAGTTTGTAGGACTATGAACAAAAAAGTAAAGTTAAATGTGTTCTTGTTCTACTTACTAGAGAAAGCAAGGCATGTATCATGAGCAAAATTCTTATAGAAAATATGGCTAAGATAAGCCATTCATAGCTAATAAATTATATGTTTCAAGTTGACAACAGTGATTGCCTCTCATCGCTTCCAAGCCGGTGGCTAGCCTGAAATGGCATGAGCAACTTAAAATGTGAGTGACCACGATGTAAATGATTTATTCTTGAAAGCAAGAAAAGTAGCTTACCTCATGAGCAGCACCAACAGTCATATTAGAAAAGAAGATTTAGATGACATGTGATGTAATAAGCATCATATGAGTCAAAAATACTTGGGAATCAGTTTATGATCAAAGTTATCAAGGAATCAAGGATTCAGTTTAAAACAAGTCAGACAAACTGATCAAAATTCATAATCCGGCCATTTGAAAGGATAGAAACTTACCAATGATTTTGTGTATCTTGTAACTCCAATAATCCACTTGGTTTTGTCTTCTTTGACTTTAGCTATAGGTGAGAAGAACCTAAGAACAAATAGAAGTACCCGATTCCTGCAATGTTCAAATGTGTGGTACACGTTATGATGTGCAGGAAAGAATGAGGAGGTAGCAGGGGCTAGGAATGTGGTAACAAAAAGGGCCAAGGCTAGGCTATATTATCCCAATAAGATGCAAGTTGTTTGACGGTACCTTCTAGGAAGAACTTTTGCTATTTCTGCCCATCTATTCCCATATACCTGATGGGCATTAATCAGTGCATGTTCCTCCTCAATAGTCCAAGCTTCTCTCTGTATGTATGAATTCAAAATCAGCTTCATATTTACCAATCAGCTCTTCACATAACCAATGTGTTTCTAGATTAGTAAACATTCCCTATTTGTCTTGCACAAAGGGTGAAATGCAAAATACAATCCATAAACCATAAAAATAAAACAATCAAAAGAGTACCTCTCTTGACATGTCTTGCCTATATGTCCACCTTGCAATGAGACCATTTTGTTGGTCCATACTGCATTTTTTGAGCACAAATATCAGGTGCCAATAGGTAGTTATGGATACAGCGCATCTAAAAACAGAAGTAGCAAAATTTGGCTAAATAAAAGTTTTGGGACTGTCGCAAAATGTAAAGAACGTAAATATACATGCATCGTATGCAAACCCAACCCATCAGCATCATGTCTAGATCTACATGGTTGTACCTTAAATACTTAGAAAAGCGTTATTCCAGTGACTGAACAACAATAATACAAAAAAGAGTATGGTATCCACATAAGACATAATCACAAAAAAGTTTAGAAAAAAGAATAGTGTTAGATCTGTTCAAATTCAACAAACAGCAATCAATCCTGACATATAAAACACAAGTTATACAAACCACACCGTCAAGCAAATGCAATACACGCATGGTCACACAAGCACACACCCAATCAAGCACTTGCACACAATCAAGACAAAAGAAACAGACATAGATACGAACACATCACACACACAGTCACACACACAATGTAGCACTTGCACACAAGAAACAGACTCCCTCCACATTTTCACATCCGGGCTTGGGACCGGCAGAGGCAGTGTTAAGCCACAACAACCAATCATTCAGCAAAGCATACAAGCCACACACACACAGTCAAGCCACACATAGTCATTGTCAAAATACAATACTCACACAGTCACACATCACAGTCAAATGCACAATATTCACACAAACACACACACAGAGTCAAACACACAGTAACGCATCACAGTCAAATGCAATATTCACACACAGTCAAACACACAGTGACACACACAGACAGTCAAGCCACACACACAAGAGAGTCAAGCCACACAAAGTCGGACACACACAGAATGGAGAGCTTGCACACAAGAAACAGAAATAGATAGGGGCACAAACAAAAAGCAAATAAATGAAAGACCGAAATAAACTCAGAAAGCTATAAAGAAATACCAGAACCTGAATGACTAAACTGATTTCTCTCGAGGCGGGAGGGTGATTCAGATCTTCGTTCCTAAAAATGATTAGAGGTTGATTAGGTTGATTAAGCGATTATCTTCAACACTACCCACAAGTTTGTAGGACTATGAACAGAAAAGAAAAGTTAAATGTGTTCTTGTTCTACTTACTAGAGAAAGCAAGGCATGTATCATGAGCAAAATTCTTATAGAAAATCTGGCTAAGGTAAGCCATTCATACCTAAAAAATTATACGTTTCAAGTTAACAACAGTGATTGCCTCTCATCGCTTCCAAGCCGGTGGCTAGCCTGAAATGGCATGAGCAACTTAAAATGTGAGTGACCACAATGTAAATGATTTATTCTTGAAAGCAAGAAAAGTAGCTTACCTCATGAGCAGCACCAACAGTCATATTAGAAAAGAAGATTTAGATGACCTCTGATGTAATAAGCATCATATGAGTCAAAAATACTTGGGAATCAGTTTATGATCAAAGTTATCAAGGAATCAAGGATTCAGTTTAAAACAAGTCAGACAAACTGATCAAAACTCATAATCCGGCCATTTGAAAGGATAGAAACTTACCGATGATTTTGTGTATCTTGTAACTCCAATAATCCACTTGGCTTCATCGTCTTTGACTTTAGCTATAGGTGAGAAGAACCTAAGAACAAATAGAAGTACCCGATTCCTGCAATGTTCAAATGTGTGGTACACGTTATGATGTACAGGAAAGAATGAGGAAGTGGCAGGGGCTAGGAATCTGGTAACAAAGAGGGCCAAGGCTAGGCTACATTATCCCAATAAGATGCAAGTTGTTTGACGGTACGTTCTAGGAAGAACTTTTGCTATTTCTGCCCATCTATTCCCATCCCGATGGGCATTAATCAGTGCATGTTCCTCCTCAATAGTCCAAGCTTCTCTCTGTATGTATGAATTCAAAATCAGCTTCATATTTACCAATCAGCTCTTCACATAACCAGTGTGTTTCTAGATTAGTAAACATTCCCTATTTGTCTTGCACAAAGGGGGAAATGCAAAATAGAATCCATAAACCATAAAAATAAAACAATCAAAAGAGTACCTCTCTTGACATGTCTTGCCTATATGTCCACCTTGCATTGAGACCATTTTGTTGGTCCATACTGCATTTTTTGAGCACAAATATCAGGTGCCAATAGGTAGTTATGGATACAGCGCATCTAAAAACAGAAGTAGCAAGATTTGGCTAAATAAAAGTTTTGGGACTGTCGCAAAATGTAAAGAACGTAAATATACCTGCATTGTATGCAAACCCAACCCATCAGCATCATGTCTAGATCTACATGGCTGTACCTTAAATACTTAGAAAAGCGTTATTCCAGTGACCGGACAACAATATTACAAAAAAGAGTATGGTATCCACATAAGACATAATCACAAAAAAGTTTAGAAAAAAGAATAGTGTTAGATCTGTTCAAATTCAACAAACAACAATCAATCCTGACATATAAAACACAAGTTATACAAACCACACCGTCAAGCAAATGCAATACACGCATTGTCACACAAGCACACACCCAATCAAGCACTTGCACACAATCAAGACAAAAGAAACAGACATAGATACGAACACATCACACACACAGTCACACACACAATGTAGCACTTGCACACAAGAAACAAACTCCCTCCACATTTTCACATCCGGGCTTGGGACCGGCAGAGGCAGTGTTAAGCCACAACAACCAATCATTCAGCAAAGCATACAAGTCACACACACACAGTCAAGCCACACATAGTCATTGTCAAAATACAATACTCACACAGTCACACATCACAGTCAAATGCACAATATTCACACAATCACACACACAGAGTCAAACACACAGTAACGCATCACAGTCAAATGCAATATTCACACACAGTCAAACACACAGTGACACACACAGACAGTCAAGCCACACACACAAGAGAGTCAAGCCACACAAAGTCGGACACACACAGAATGGAGCGCTTGCACACAAGAAACAGAAATAGATAGGGGCACAAACAGAAAGCAAATACATAAAAGACCGAGGTAAACTCAGAAAGCTATAAAGAAATACCAGAACCTGAATGACTAAACTGATTTCTCTCGAGGCGGGAGGGTGATTCAGATCTTCGTTCCCGAAAACGATTAGAGGTTGATTAGGTTGATTAAGCGATTATCTTCAACACTACCCACAAGATTGTAGGACTATGAACAGAAAAGAAAAGTTAAATGTGTTCTTGTTCTACTTACTAGAGAAAGCAAGGCATGTATCATGAGCAAAATTCTTATAGAAAATCTGGCTAAGGTAAGCCATTCATACCTAAAAAATTATACGTTTCAAGTTGACAATAGTGATTGCCTCTCATCGCTTCCAAGTCGGTGGCTAGCCTGAAATGGCATGAGCAACTTAAAATGTGAGTGACCACAATGTAAATGATTTATTCTTCAAAGCAAGAAAAGTAGCTTGCCTCATGAGCAGCACCAACAGTCATATTAGAAAAGAAGATTTAGTTGACCTGTGATGTAATAAGCATCATATGAGTCAAATATACTTGGGAATCAGTTTATGATCAAAGTTATCAAGGAATCAAGGATTCAGTTTAAAACAAGTCAGACAAACTGATCAAAATTCATAATCTGGCCGTTTAAAAGGATAGAAACTTACCGATGATTTTGTGTATCTTGTAACTCCAATAATCCACTTGGTTTTGTCTTCTTTGACTTTAGCTATAGGTGAGAAGAACCTAAGAACAAATAGAAGTACCCGATTCCTGCAATGTTCAAATGTGTGGTACACGTTATGGTGTGCAGGAAAGAATGAGGAGGTGGCAGGGGCTAGGAATCTGGTAACGAAGAGGGCCAAGGCTAGGCTACATTATCCCAATAAGATGCAAGTTGTTTGATGGTACCTTCAGGGAAGAACTTTTGCTATTTCTGCCCATCTATTCCCATATATCCGATGGGCATTAATCAGTGCATGTTCCTCCTCCATAGTCCAAGCTTCTCTCTGTATGTATGAATTTAAAATCAGCTTCATATTTACCAATCAGCTCTTCACATAACCAGTGTGTTTCTAGATTAGTAAACATTCCCTATTTGTCTTGCACAAAGGGGGAAATGCAAAATACAATCAATAAACCATAAAAATAAAACAATCAAAAGGGTACCTCTCTTGACATGTCTTGCCTATATGTCCACCTTGCAATGAGACCATTTTGTTGGTCCGTACTGCATTTTTTGAGCACAAATATCAGGTGCCAATAGGTAGTTATGGATACAGCGCATCTAAAAACAGAAGTAGCAAAATTTGGCTAAATAAAAGCTTTGGGACTGTCGCAAAATGTAAAGAACATAAATATACCTGCATTGTATGCAAACCCAACCCATCAGCGTCATGTCTAGATCTACATGGTTGTACCTTAAATACTTAGAAAAGCGTTATTCCAGTGACTGGACAACAATAATACAAAAAAGAGTATGGTATCCACATAAGATAATCACAAAAAAGATTAGAAAAAAGAATAGTGTTAGATCTGTTCAAATTCAACAAACAACAATCAATCCTGACATATAAAACACAAGTTATACAAACCACACCGTGAAGCAAATGCAATACACGCATGGTCACACAAGCACACACCCAATCAAGCACTTGCACACAATCAAGACAAAAGAAACAGAGATAGATACGCACACATCACACACACAGTCACACACACAATGTAGCACTTGCACACAAGAAATAGACTCCCTCCACATTTTCACATCCGGGCTTGGGACCGGCAGAGACAGTGTTAAGCCACAACAACCAATCATTCAGCAAAGCATACAAGCCACACACACACAGTCAAGCCACACACAGTCATTGTCAAAATACAATACTCACACAATCACACAGCACAGTCAAATGCACAATATTCACACAATCACACACACAGAGTCAAACAAACAGTAACGCATCACAGTCAAATACAATATTCACACACAGTCAAACACACAGTGACACACACTGACAGTGAAGCCACACACAAGAGCGTCAAGCCACACAAAGTCGGACACACACAGAATGGAGCGCTTGCACACAAGAAATAGAAATAGATAGGGGCACAAACAGAAAGCAAATACATGAATAAAGAAATCAGAACCTGAATGATTAAACTGATTTCTCTCGAGGTGGGAGGGTGATTCAGATCTTCGTTCCTGAAAACGATTAGAGGTTGATTAAGCAATTATCTTCAACACTACTCACAAGTTTGTAGGACTATGAACAGAAAAGAAAAGTCAAATGTGTTCTTGTTCTACTTACAAGAGAAAGCAAGGCATGTATCATGAGTAAAATTCTTATAGAAAATCTGGCTAAGGTAAGCCATTCATACCTAAAAAATTATACATTTCAAGTTGACAACAGTGATTGCCTCTCATCGCTTCCAAGCCGGTGGCTAGCCTGAAATGGCATGAGCAACTTAAAATGTGAGTGACCACGATGTAAATGATTTCTTCTTGAAAGCAAGAAAAGTAGCTTACCTCATGAGCAGCACCAAAAGTCATATTAGAAAAGAAGATTTAGATGACCTGTGATGTAATAAGCATCATATGAGTCAAAAATACTTGGGAATCAATTTATGATCAAAGTTATCAAGGAATCTAGGATTCAGTTTAAAACAAGTCAGACAAACTGATCAAAATTCATAATCCGGCCATTTGAAAGGATAGAAACTTACCGATGATTTTGTGTATCTTGTAACTCCAATAATCCACTTGGTTTTGTCGTCTTTGACTTTAGCTATAGGTGAGAAGAACCTAAGAACAAATAGAAGTACCCGATTCCTGCAATGTTCAAATGTGTGGTACACGTTATGATGTGCAGGAAAGAATGAGGAAGTGGCAGGGGCTAGGAATCTGGTAACAAAGAGGGCCAAGGCTAGGCTACATTATCCCAATAAGATGCAAGTTGTTTGACGGTACCTTCTAGGAAGAACTTTTGCTATTTCTGCCCATCTATTCCCATATACCCGATGGGCATTAATCAGTGCATGTCCTCCTCAATTGTCCAAGCTTCTCTCTGTATATGTATGAATTCAAAATCAGCTTCATATTTACCAATCAGATCTTCACATAACCAATGTGTTTCTAGATTAGTAAACATTCCCTGTTTGTCTTGCACAAAGGGGCAAATGCAAAATACAACCCATAAACCATAAAAATAAAACAATCAAAAGAGTACCTCTCTTGACATTTCTTGCCTATATGTCCACCTTGCATTGAGACCATTTTGTTGGTCCATACTGCATTTTTTGAGCACAAATATCAGGTGCCAATAGGTAGTTATGGATACAGCCCATCTAAAAACAGAAGTAGCAAAATTTGGCTAAATAAAAGTTTTGGGACTGTCACAAATGTAAAGAACGTAAATATACCTGCATTGTATGCAAACCCAACCCATCAGCATCATGTCTAGATCTACATGGATGTACCTTAAATACTTAGAAAAGCGTTATTCCAGTGACTGGACAACAATAATACAAAAAAGAGTATGGTATCCACATAAGACATAATCACAAAAAAGTTTAGAAAAAAGAATAGTGTTAGATCTGTTCAAATTCAACAAGCAACAATCAATCCTGACATATAAAACACAAGTTATACAAAGCACACCGTCAAGCAAATGCAATACACGCATGGTCACACAAGCACACACCCAATCAAGCACTTGCACACAATCAAGACAAAAGAAACAGACATAGATACGGACACATCACACACACAGTCACACACAATGTAGCACTTGCACACAAGAAACAGACTCCCTCCACATTTTCACATCCGGGCTTGGGACCGGCAGAGGCAGTGTTAAGCCACAACAACCAATCATTCAGCAAAGCAGACAAGCCACACACACAGTCAAGCCACACACAATCATTATCAAAATACAATACTCACACAGTCACACATCAGTCAAATGCACAATATTCACACAATCACACACACAGAGTTAAACACACAGTAACGCATCACAATCAAATGCAATATTCACACAAAGTCAAACACACAGTGACACACACAGACAGTCAAGCCACACACACAAGAGAGTCAAGCCACACAAAGTCAGACACACACAAAATGGAGCGCTTGCACACAAGAAACATAAATAGATAGGGACACAAACAGAAAGCAAATACATGAAAGACCGAAGTAAACTCAGAAAGCTATAAAGAAATACCAGAACCTGAATGACTAAACTGATTTCTCTCGAGGCGTGAGGGTGATTCAGATCTTCGTTCCTGAAAACGATTAGAGGTTGATTAGGTTGATTAAGCGATTATCTTCAACACTACCCACAAGTTTGTAGGACTATCAACAGAAAAAAAAAGTTAAATGTGTTCTTGTTCTACTTACTAGAGAAAGCAAGGCATGTAACATGAGCAAAATTCTTATAGAAAATCTGGCTAAGGTAAGCCATTCATACCTAAAAAATTATACGTTTCAAGTTGACAACAGTGATTGCCTCTCATTGCTTCCAAGCCGGTGGCTAGCCTAAAATGGCATGAGCAACTTAAAATGTGAGTGACCACAATGTAAATGATTTATTCTTGAAAGCAAGAAAAGTAGCTTACCTCATGAGCAGCACCAACAATCATATTAGAAAAGAAGATTTAGATGACCTGTGATGTAATAAGCATCATATGAGTCAAAATTACTTGGGAATCAGTTTATGATCAAAGTTATCAAGGAATCAAGGATTCAGTTTGAAACAAGTCAGACAAAATGATCAAAATTCATATTCCGGCCATTTGAAAGGATAGAAACTTACCGATGATTTTGTATATCTTGTAACTCCAATAATCCACTTGGTTTTGTCTTCTTTGACTTTAGCTATAGGTGAGAAGAACCTAAGAACAAATAGAAGTACCCGATTCCTGCAATGTTCAAATGTGTGGTACATGTTATGATGTGCAGGAAAGAATGAGGAAGTGGCAGGGGCTAGGAATCTGGTAACAAAGAGGGCCAAGGCTAGGCTACATTATCCCAATAAGATGCAAGTTGTTTGACGGTACCTTCTAGGAAGAACTTTTGCTATTTCTGCCCATCTATTTCCATATACCCGATGGGCATTAATCAGTGCATGTTCCTCCTCAATAGTCCAAGCTTCTCTCTGTATGTATGAATTCAAAATCAGCTTCATATTTATCAATTAGCTCTTCACATAACCAGTGTGTTTCTAGATTAGTAAACATTCCCTGTTTGTCTTGCACAAAAGGGGAAATGCAAAATACAATCCATAAACCATAAAAATAAAACAATCAAAAGAGTACCTCTCTTGACATTTCTTGCCTATATGTCCACCTTGCAATGAGACCATTTTGTTGGTCCATACTGCATTTTTTGAGCACAAATATCAGATGCCAATAGGTTTTTGAGCACAAATATCAGGTGCCAATAGGTAGTTATGGATACAGCGCATCTAAAAACAGAAGTAGCAAAATTTGGCTAAATAAAAGTTTTGGGACTGTCGCAAAATGTAAAGAACGTAAATATACCTGCATTGTATGCAAACCCAACCCGTCAGCATCATGTCTAGATCTACATGGATGTACCTTAAATACTTAGAAAAGCGTTATTCCAGTGACTGGACAACAATAATACAAAAAAGAGTATGGTATCCACATAAGACATAATCACAAAAAAGTTTAGAAAAAAGAATAGTGTTAGATCTGTTCAAATTCAACAAACAACAATCAATCCTGACATATAAAACACAAGTTATACAAACCACACCATCAAGCAAATGCAATACACGCATGGTCACACAAGCACACACCCAATCAAGCACTTGCACACAATCAAGACAAAAGAAACAGACATAGATACAGACACATCACACACACAGTCACACACACACAATGTAGCACTTGCACACAAGAAACAGACTCCCTCCACATTTTCACATCCGGGCTTGGGACCGGCAGAGGCAGTGTTAAGCCACAACAACCAATCATTCAGCAAAGCAGACCAGCCACACACACAGTCAAGCCACACACAGTCATTGTCAAAATACAATACTCACACAGTCACACATCAGTCAAATGCACAATATTCACACAATCACACACACAGAGTCAAACACACAGTAACGCATCACAATCAAATGCAATATTCACACACAGTCAAACACACAGTGACACACACAGACAGTCAAGCCACACACAAGAGAGTCAAGCCACACAAAGTCAGACACACACAGAATGGAGCGCTTGCACACGAGAAAAAGAAATAGATAGGGGCACAAACAGAAAGCAAATACATGAAAGACCGAGGTAAACTCAGAAAGCTATAAAGAAATACCAGAACCTGAATGACTAAACTGATTTCTCTCGAGGCGTGAGGGTGATTCAGATCTTCGTTCCTGAAAACGATTAGAGGTTGATTAGGTTGATTAAGCGATTATCTTCAACACTACCCACAAGTTTGTAGGACTATGAACAGAAAAGAAAAGTTAAATGTGTTCTTGTTCTACTTACTAAAGAAAGCAAGGCATGTAACATGAGCAAAATTCTTATAGAAAATCTGGCTAAGGTAAGCCATTCATACCTAAAAAATTATACGTTTCAAATTGACAACAGTGATTGCCTCTCATTGCTTCCAAGCCGGTGGCTAGCCTGAAATGGCATGAGCAACTTAAAATGTGAGTGACCACAATGTAAATGATTTATTCTTGAAAGCAAGAAAAGTAGCTTACCTCATGAGTAGCACCAACAATCATATTAGAAAAGAAGATTTAGATGACCTGTGATGTAATAAGCATCATATGAGTCAAAAATACTTGGGAATCAGTTTATGATCAAAGTTATCAAGGAATCAAGGATTCAGTTTGAAACAAGTCAGACAAAATGATCAAAATTCATATTCCGGCCATTTGAAAGGATAGAAACTTACCGATGATTTTGTGTATCTTGTAACTCCAATAATCCACTTGGTTTTGTTTTCTTTGACTTTAACTATAGGTGAGAAGAACCTAAGAACAAATAGAAGTACCCGATTCCTGCAATGTTCAAATGTGTGGTACATGTTATGATGTGCAGGAAAGAATAAGGAAGTGGCAGGGGCTAGGAATCTGGTAACAAAGAGGGCCAAGGCTAGGCTACATTATCCCAATAAGATGCAAGTTGTTTGACGGTACCTTCTAGGAAGAACTTTTGCTATTTCTGCCCATCTATTCCCATATACCCGATGGGCATTAATCAGTGCATGTTCCTCCTCAATAGTCCAAGCTTCTCTCTGTATGTATGAATTCAAAATGAGCTTCATATTTACCAATCAGCTCTTCACATAACCAGTGTGTTTCTAGATTAGTAAACATTCCCTGTTTGTCTTGCACAAAGGGGGAAATGCAAAATACAATCCATAAACCATAAAAATAAAACAATCAAAAGAGTACCTCTCTTGACATGTCTTGCCTATATGTCCACCTTGCAATGAGACCATTTTGTTGGTCCATACTGCATTTTTTAGCACAAATATCAGGTGCCAATAGGTAGTTATGGATACAGCGCATCTAAAAACAGAAGTAGCAAAATTTGGCTAAATAAAAGTTTTGGGACTGTCGCAAAATGTAAAGAACGTAAATATACCTGCATTGTATGCAAACCCAACCCATCAGCATCATGTCTAGATCTACATGGTTGTACCTTAAATACTTAGAAAAGCGTTATTCCAGTGACTGGACAACAATAATACAAAAAAGAGTATGGTATCCACATAAGACATAATCACAAAAAAGTTTAGAAAAAAGAATAGTGTTAGATCTGTTCAAATTCAACAAACAACAATCAATCCTGACATGTAAAACACAAGTTATACAAACCACACCGTCAAGCAAATGCAATATTCACACACAATCACACACATAGTCAAGCCATACACACACAGTCAAGCCACACACATATTCACCATCAAGCCACACACAATCTCACACACACAGTCAAGCCCATTCACAGAGTCAAGCCACACACACAATCAAGCCACACACATAATCAAGCCACACACACAAAGTCAAGCCAGTCACACACACAGAATGGAGCGCTCGCACACAAGAAACAAGGATAGATAGGGGCACAAAGAGAAAGCTAATACATGCAAAACTAAAGTAAACCCAGAAAACTATAAAGAAATTCTAGAACTTGAATGAGTAAATTGATTTCTCTAGAGAGGTGAGGGTGATTCAGATCTTCATTCCTTAAAGGGAATAATATATGTTCCACTGAGACTGTCGAACCGAAGAGAAACCATGCAGTTAGATGAAGGATTCTAACTAACCAGTTGGAAAAGTGGGTCCTCGGGTAAATATTTCAATGTGAACTCCCTTCGGCACGAGTATCTTGGGTCGGGTAAATATTTCAATGTGAACCCCCTTTGGCACGAGTATCTTGGGTCTGTATTACGTAGAACTCCATGACCATAGCCAGGAACAACCTATGGATGCAACCAGACATCAGTAATTTATATTTTTTGCTTGTAAGTTCAAATAAGATCAACAGTGAAAAGCAACCTTAGATCTCTATCTCAGATCTCTTGTTCAGCATTCAACTAGAATACTTTAATAGTGCAAATTTCCCATAAACTCATAAACAATAGTCAATGTTAAATCTCAGAATGGGCATGCGTGCAATGGAGGTGGTAACAACTTAACCCAGTGAGATTAAAATTCTAAGTAAATGGCGCGACTCCATAAAGCCGCATAGCATCGATGGTTTCTAATTGGCAAAACAGGATCAAGAGACAAGACGATAATGATGGTTACAAGTTACTGTAGCAATTAATGATAATAAGCTGAATAAACAAGGTATGAGATCACAGGACACTGAGATGAACTAAGAGCCAATAGCTTGTACAATGTAGCAAGAACACGAGAGCGTTGTGGACCAGCACCAGCCAATATTGTGCATGTTATAGCAGCAGCAAGAAACATGTTCCATCAAGATTTTTGAGAATAAAATATGGAGACAATATCAGTTCCAAACACGACTTGCTAATAACCACTGCAGTACTTAAACATGAGCATCAAGTAGGGTAATTTATTACATACAGCCACTACACCGGCAAGGTAAAACAAAGAACCATACAAGACAGAACATTAAAAAGGAGTAAATTGCAGAAGAGAGAAACAAATCTACAACTGAATGGAGTAAGCCTTACTCATCCCCAATTTGGCGTTGCTCAGATACCATAGTATCGAATTGAAGCTTCCAAGAATTTACTCGCATAGCAGACCTACAAGAGATATAAGAAGGGAACTAAATTTTAATCCTTAGTTGTAGACAGATAGATTATTAACTGTTTCTGAACCAACAAACCTTGTATTGTAATTTCAGAACTTCCTGGTTGCTGTTTGTGACCAAAAACGAGGCTTTGTTGATAAAAGCTTCAGCATTCACTGCATCATCATCCTACGAAATTAAGAACTACATTAGTCTAGCTGACAATGCAATGACGACAAAGGTTAAAAACAAGACTAACCTCCAAATAGAGTCGTTCAATCTGGACGCACTTGGATAATTTGTTTGTGTCATCAAGCATCCTGGTTTTTAAGAAGATGGTCAGATTTCCCGGACTTCGAAAATCCAGTGACATGTAAAGAGAGACAAAAGCTTGTTTCAACCTGATTCCTGAGTCCAAGTCAATGCCAGCACAGTTCTGCAAGCTTCTCTCTAATCACTACAACCTGCATATAGATAGCCAGCATGGTTATAGATCAAGAATGTTGCAACACTTTTTTACTCCCTCCGTAAACTAATATAAGAGCGTTTAGAACACTACTACTTAATATTAGTTTACAGAGTGTTCTAAACGCTCATAATAACAACAAGGTCAATTACAAAGTCACCAAAGATATAGTGAGAAGTTACAAAGCCCACAGAAACAGATTTATGTCAGTTATTTGTGGTAGTGAAACAAATCTAGAGATAAACATTCTCTATGAGATTTACATGAAGACACTGGAATACCAGTAAATTCACTGCATGATTTTCTTCCACAAGATGACAAGCATGATGCAGGCATTCTTTGCACATTTTTCTACACAGGTATAAACTAACCAGCTTCGGTCTACATAATCTTTCAATACTAGGTAAAGGACAGACCCAGTGCATAGAAGTCCCACACAAGGTGGGGTCTGGGGAGGGATTATAAAATTAAAATGAGCACACTTATTCTTTGTTTACTTTGATGGTAGCTAATACCTAGAAATATGAATAGCTAAGACCTTTTGACATGATTGCAATAAATAGAAATCATACTGCTCATTAATGGCTAATTTCGGTGTCTGTTTTCAGCAGCTTAACAAAGTTTAATCCCACAAGACATTATAAATTGCAACTTCAACAGGAACTACCAAATAGTAACACAAAAGAAGACATAGATATTTAGATTTCTGAAATGCGGTGCATAAGAGGGACATGATGCACGAAGGTATACATAGATATTTAGGTTTCTACAATGCAACCCATGTGAGCATAAAATGAGTGGCAACTGTAATTCCCTATATTGCATTATTTTCTCTATTCGCAAACAAGATCACGAGGTATTTATAAAACTATAGTCCTTGAGCAATAATTAGTGCTTGATAATTGAATAGATATAACTCGATTTGAGATAAGCTACCTTTCCACTCTTCAGTGTCTTCCATACATATTCTTTAAGTTGGTCGGTTGTGATGTTACTCCCAGTCTGTTTCATTATAGATTTGATTCATAGCAACACTTCCTGCAGTATATGGTGACTATTCTCAGTTTATGCGCATCAAAACAGTAAATACAGCATTTTAAAATAACAAGGCATATGTTTTTCTTCTTCTTAACATCATGTGCAAAAGCAAGTGGGTAAATAGCATAGCCACAAGTTCTGCAATTTGTTCATTTATTACGAACAATTTGTTCCAGGAGATCCATTTGGGAAGCACAAATTGAGCATGATGTGGCAGAGAACATCAACTACACATAAAATCAAGTGTACCTGATTAGCCAGGCCGTGCAGTGGCCCAGCCAAACTGTTCAGTGTCCTTAGCAACCCAATAAAGAGCAAATGTGACATGTCCAGATCCACAAGTCTGTACCTTGAATACTTAGAAAAGCATTAGAATATGATATCCACATAACACACATATCACAAAAAAGTTCAGAAAAAAGAATAGTCAATTGTCTGCACTAAACAAGTATTGGTGTGTTACCTCAGGAACTACCAATACCAAGTTAGCATAAATGATTATATTCGTCAAGACATCAATCACTCCAAGGAAAATTTGTAAGAGATGTGGTTAACTTGGATGAAACACACCATATCTAGTATACTAGCACAGAAGTGATATCAATATTTCTACGTTCCACATCAGATAGTGTAAAACACACCATAGATAGTATAAACACACCACGGCCTACATGGTTTGCACCTCTGAACGCATCCCCATATATGGAAAGATAGACATTGGGAACATAGGCAAAGCATTACAAGAAGAACCCAATTCGAAAGAACATAAGCAGCCATCAGAAGAACCATAACGAATCACACCATCTCTGCGAATAAGATGGGGTTATTCAAGAACGTAAGAACAACCGTAACGACCACGAGCCAAATTAGAGTATCACAAGGGCGCATGCGTTTGAGGTCTGGAAATCGCCGACGATCAACGCAGCGACGAAACCGATCTGAAACTGACCTTACTCTGGCCTCTCCCCGTCTCCGTAATCCAAATTCAAAACCAGACGGCGAACACAAAACGCGGGAACGCAAAACGTAATCGTTCATCGCTCGCCGCAAACACGAAATGCGGGATCGTGAGTGTCTCTCAGATAACAGAAGTGCACGCAGAAGTTCAATGATCCAACAAGCTCAGAATCAATATTAACTACTCAATGATCCAACAAACATTACAACAGAATTTTATGCAATAGGATGTCAGAAACTCAATGATCGCACTACAAATTAATTGTCACAAAGTCTAGGAAAATCTAGAAAAGCATTATTCCAGTGACTGGACATGAATAATACAAAAAAAAGAATATACTATCAACATAAGACATAGCAAAACACGCATATCACTAAAAAATAAGAAAAAAGAAGTTAGCTGTCTACACTAAACAAATACGGAGTACTAGGTCACTAATCACAATACCGAGTTGATGCCATAAAATTTATCATGACAAGCAATAATTTTTCAAGCACACTAACTGGGGATTAGTTCATTGACTTGGAGAAGGCCTATGATAAGATACCGCGGAATGTCATGTGGTGGGCCTTGGAGAAACACAAAGTCCCAGCAAAGTACATTACCCTCATCAAGGACATGTACAATAATGTTGTGACAAGTGTTCGAACAAGTGATGTCGACACCGATGACTTCCCGATTAAGATAGGACTGCATCAGGGGTCAGCTTTGAGCCCTTATCTTTTTGCATTGGTGATGGATGAGGTCACAAGGGGTATACAAGGAGATATCCCATGGTGTATGCTCTTTGCGGATGATGTGGTGCTAGTTGACGATAGTCGGACGGGGGTAAATAGGAAGTTAGAGTTATGGAGACAAACCTTGGAATCGAAAGGGTTTAGGATTAGTAGAACTAAAACCGAGTACATGATGTGCGGTTTCAGTACTACTAGCTGTGAGGAGGAGGAGGTTAGCCTTGATGTCCAGGTGGTACCTCGGAAGGACACCTTTCGGTATTTGGGGTCAATGTTGCAGGAGGATGGGGGTATTGATGAAGATGTGAACCATCGAATCAAAGCCGGATGGATGAAGTGGCGCCAAGCTTCTGGCATTCTCCGTGACAAGAGAGTGCCACAAAAGCTAAAAGGCAAGTTCTACAGGACGGCGGTTCGACCCGCAATGTTGTATGGCGCGGAGTGTTGGCCGACTAAAAGGCGACATGTTCAACAGTTAGGTGTGGCGGAGATGCGTATGTTGAGATGGATGTGTGGCCACACGAGGAAGGATCGAGTCCGGAATGATGATATACGAGATAGAGTTGGGGTAGCACCAATTGAGGAGAAGCTTGTCCAACATCGTTTGAGATGGTTTGGGCATATTCAGCGCAGGCCTCCAGAAGCTCCAGTGCATAGCGGACGGCTAAAGCGTGCGGAGAATGTCAAGAGAGGGCGGGGTCGACCGATTTTGACATGGGAGGAGTCCGTTAAGAGAGACCTGAAGGATTGGAGTATCGACAAAGAGCTAGCTATGGACAGGGGTGCGTGGAAGCTTGCTATCCATGTGCCAGAGCCATGAGTTGGTTGCGAGATCTTATGGGTTTCACCTCTAGCCTACCCCAACTTGTTTGGGACTAAAGGCTTTGTTGTTGTTGTTGTTGTTGTTGTTGTTGTTGTACACTAACTGGGGATTAACAAATGTCAGAGCAAAAAAGTTGGGCTAGTCAACTAGATCACCATCATCACATGAAAACAAGCAGCACATGTCCACGTTATAGGTTTGTTGAAATTTTTGTCCAAAGGAAAGGGACACGACAGAATTCATGGATAAATAAACATGCGCATCAACATGTGATGAACGTGCTTTCATGGATAAATAAATTCTGGAGTTATGCTCACAACAGAAATATATATATATGCCCAGTGTGCAATGACAAAATTCTTGAGTTATGCTATTCAATCTAGAATGTAGTCTAAGGGGAACTAACTAGCAGCAGCTCATCTAGAACTAATAGCAACATCAGGAAGAAAAGAAGGAACCTTTGTCCAACAGTAGCAGCAGCAGGTGTTCAATTAGTTAAGCAGCAGGCAAAACAAAGCAAAGCATGATAAAAAAGAAACAAATTGGAAAGAACATAAACAGTCAACACCATCAGAACTAAGGAATCACCCCATCTAAGATGAGAGCACACACGCCAAAGGCCTAACCGGTACAACAAGAACTCAAGAATTGACAGAGGGCCAACAAGAACTGACAGAGGGCCAAGAATTGACAGAGTATCACAAGAGAGCAACGCAGGTGACGTAACCGAGGAACCGGTCTGAACTAGCACGATAAACGAACATCGCTCCCCGTCTCCGGCCGTAATCCAATTTCGAAACCAGACCTCGTTCATTCCTGCAACCGACGCAAACACGGAACCCAGGACCCGGAGTGCCTCTCGGATAACAGAATCGCACGCAGAAAGAAAGAATTGCTAGTTCGCAAACGAGATGGAGACCCCCGACGAGGCGAGACGGACCAAGAACACACGAGCGCATCGGGACAACGGCGAGGACGAGCGAAATCGAACCGGACGCGACTCTACACGGACGATGATGAAGACGAGCAAAATCTAATCGGACGCTACTCCACACAGACGACGGCGAGGACGAGCAAAATTGAAGCGTACGCGATTCCACACGGATGACGGCGACGAGCAAAATCGAACCGGATGGCAACTCTAGACGGACGAAGGCGACAAGCAAAATCAAACCGGACGAGACCCCAAACGGGCGATGGCGAGGACGAGCAAAATCAAACCAGGCGCAATCCCAAATGGACGAATTGAGCACGAGCAGAAACCAAATCTTGCGTGGTTCTAAACCTAAACGGGCGGGGAATCGAGGACGAGCGAATCCAAACCAGGCGCGAGGAGGCGAGGCGAGGCGGGAGGCACGACCCGGGGCCCCGGACGAAGGGAGGAGGAGCATACCGGCGGGCCACGGCCAGAGTGCGGGGAGGGAGGACAGGGCGCGCCTGGCCGTGGGCGGGCCGCCGGGGAAGGGGCGGTGGCGCCGGCCAGGTCCTTGCCGGAGGCGGCTTGGGCGGGCGGCGGAAACCGGAGGGGAGTGGAGCTGGTGGTGGTGGGTTGGGGCTTGATGCGGACCGGGTGCGCAGGGCGACGGGTCGGTCGGTCGGTCGGCAACGCGGTGCGGCGCGGAGATATTACCGTTGGGAGCTCAGATTGGGATCGGGTGCTCGATGCGGTTTGGGAAATTTCTAGTTTTTGTTAGGGTGGAAAACCAATTTTATTTATGGAATTCCACAAGAAGTGGGATACATCTGGGGTCATGTGGAGTGCCAAGCCATACATGGTGTCCTGGGCCCTGCTCAAACAAAACTTAGCTAATCTAGGTGCTTCATAATTAACAGCACGACTCTCGAAAGTAAAAGAACATTGAAAAAGAGAAACTTTCAGATTAATCTCACTAATGATAGCTCCATATTGTCCTCGGGTTTTCCTTGTAATATCGAAGACCACCTGTTGGCAGTCCGACGCCACTATAAACTGGTGGATACCCAGATCTTCGGCGAGGGCTAGAGCCTCCCGACACGCCATTGCTTCCAAGGTAGCTGGATCCGTGACTCCTTCAATCACCAGCGCCGAGCTACCGAGAAAATTTCCCCCTTCGTCCCTGCATATTGCCACAGCAGAACCTCCTGTTTTCCCTCGAACTCCAGCGTCCACATGTATTTTGCAGTAACCTTGGGGTGGCCTCTTTGCGTGATTCTTTGCACCGAAAACGTCCGGCTCGTCCTTGTTTGCTCCTTATTGCCTTTGAGGGCTCCCAGCTCAGTAATGAAGCTCGTGATGAAACCATGTGTAGCATGGGGGCTCTAGAAAATTGACTCGTGGATGGCCTTGCGTCTTGCATGCCAAATTGACCATAGTGTCACCGCCACGAGGACAAAATCATCGTGAGAGAATGAGTCTATCAGTGTGAAAAGCCATTGTTTCGCCTTAGGCTCAGTAGTGGTTATGATTTTATGTGTGATCTCTTCCCCCGTAAGTGCCCATACGCTTCTTGACGAGGTGCATTCTACCAGTGAGTGACGCCATGAATCCCGTGCACCACACAGTCCGCCCTGTGGAGAGTCAGCCATGTGCCGGTGACCACGCACATCGTTCGTCGAAAGTGAATGTTTGGCAAGCCGCCATAAGAACATGCGCACTTTTCCTGGGACCTCCATTTTCCACAGGGTTTTCCAAGCTCCCTCCTCTGACCTTGTACTAGACGGCCCTGGTCCCTCTTCAAGCCATGCTTCTCTACGAGCTCTCGTCGCAACCAACATGTTGTAAGCAGACTTCACCGTGAAATTGCCATGTTTTTCGTGATGCCAAGCCCAAAAGTCTGGGAGATTACGGGTACACAGCGGGATCCCAGTATCACTTGAGCATCCATCGGCAGGAACGTCGCCTGAACCAACTGTTTATTCCATGAAGCAGAGTTGCTCAATATCAACTCAGACACCAGCGTTGGTGGATTGGCCATCAGACATCCATAAGGTTGCTTCTGTTCGTCTCTGGGTAACCAGTTTTGTGTCCATATCGTCATAGTGGCTCCATTACCGATTCTCTTGATCAGACCAAGTTTTAGGGTATCCCTTCCTTCTAAAACCGCTCTCCAAACTTGACTTGGATGGCCCCCCAGATCGGCAACCAGAAAATCTTTGTTTGGGTAATAGACGCTCTTCAGAATTCTTGCACTCAGGGACTCGGGATTCTGTAAGAGACGCCAAGCCTGGCGGACCATCATAGCTAAGTTGAATAACTCGAAATCCTTGAATCCCAAGCCACCCATGCTTTTGGGCTGGGTCATAGATTTCCACGAAACCCGGTGGGGTTTTCTTTTTCCCTCTTTGCTTCCCCACCAAATTTTTCTGATAAGCATATTAAGGTGTTCACACAACCCTCTAGGTAGCTTGAAACACGACATAGAGAAGACCGGGACTGCCTGGGCCACCGCCTTCACTAGAACCTCCTTCCCTGCCATGGACATAGTCTGCTCAATCCAGCCCTGCACCTTGCTCCACAAACGGTCTTTGAGATACTTGAAAGCACCATTTTTTGAGTTGCCAATATCTGAGGGCATCCCCAAATACTTCTCGTTTAGAGTTTCATTAGGGATGTTAAGTGTGTCCTTAATCTCTTGTCTGACTGCATCCGGAACCCCTTTGCTGAAATACACCGAGGACTTTGAGTAATTGATGTGTTGTCTAGTTGCTTGACAGTAAGTGTCCAGAACCTGGTAGACCTCGTTGGCCCCCACACCGTTTGCCTTGAAAAACAGCAGGCTGTCATCAGCAAATAAGAGATGGTTCACTGGTGGCGCCAAGGGAGCTACCTGTAGACCATGCAAGTTGGATGGCTCACTTTTTGATTTTAGGAGGCACGAAAGGCCCTCTGCTGCTAGCTAGAACAAGTATGGAGAAATCGGGTCCCCTTGTCTGATACCTCTCGAAGGGATAAACTGTTGCAACTTCTTCCCATTGAACAAAACAGAGAATTTTACTGTGGTGACCATACTCATAACTATATTCACCCACCTCTCAGTAAAGCCCAACTTCAACATTATTGCTCTTAAATAAGGCCACTCAACCCTATCGTAAGCTTTCATCATATCAAGCTTGAGAGCACATGATTGGTGTTTCTTTGCTTTATTCCTCTTCATGAAATGCAAGCACTCATATGTTGTGATGATGTTATCTGTAATCAGCCTGCCAGGCACAAAAGCTGACTGTTCTTCTGAGACTATATCAGGGAGCACTTGTTTCAATCTATTAGAGATCACCTTTGAAGCTATCTTGTACAAAACATTACACAAACTGATGGGACGGAATTGAGCCAGGAGGGTTGGGTTTTTTACCTTGGGAATGAGTACCAAGATGGTGTCATTTATGCACTCGATCGATTCTGTCCCCTCAACAATTCTCAGGACGGCCGTCGTCACATCTTCCCCACAGGTATCCCAATGATGTTGAAAAAAATGCGCCGGAAAGCCATCAGGACCCGGAGACTTAATCAGGAACTTCTGGAACAAAGCATCCTTCACTTCTTGTTGACTGTATGGTGCATTAAGCATCTCGTTCATCGCTTCTGTTACTTTGACAGGAACTGTATCAAGCACCTGATCCTTGTCATGGACTCCCTCGGACGTATACAGATTTTGGTAAAAAATTGGTTGGCATAGCTTCCATCTCCACCAGATTGTCAATAAGCTGTCCATCCGGCCTCTGCAGCGATTTAATCTGATTCTTCCTCCTCCTTCTGCTTGCCCGGAGATGAAAGAAATAAGTGTTCTTGTCGCCATGCATAAGCCACTCCAACCTGGCCCGTTGTCTCCAAAGGATTTCTTCTCTATGATAAAGTTCTGTTAGATTTTCCACAATTTTTAATTCTGCATGAGAAGGACCAAATCTTCCTTCGATCGTGCGCAACTCCTGTAGCTCAGCTTTAAGACGCTGGATGTCGCATCTGATGTGACCAAAATGCGATCTGTCCTACTGAGAAAGATCCGATGACAGCGACTTCAGTTTTTCGATTAGCTGCTGGACCGAATCGCCTTGTCGCTGCGCCCACGCCATCTGAACCACTGGCTCCAAGGCTGGGTCCCGCTCCCATGCAAGTTCATATTTAAATGATCGTGGGGCCCTCCTGCATGCAGCCCCATGCACGTAGCTTACGTATAAGGGGCAATGGTCGCTACCCGCTGCTGTTACATGCTCCAGCCACGCTGAGGGAAAGGCAATTGACCACGCCGGGTTCGCGGCGCCTCTATCCAACCTAACTCTTGTGTATGTGCCTCCCATCACTTTCTTCTCGAAGTTCCAATCATTTCCTTTGTAACCTATGTCCGTCAAACCACAAGTGTCTAGGGCATCTCTGAAACCATCCATTTGGGCTTGACTCCTGCTTCCCACACCATTGTGTTCATGTGCATGGAGGGCTTCGTTGAAATCGCCCAAGACTAGCCAAGGAACTTGATTAGAACCAACTATACCTCGGAGTGTATCCCATGTCCTGTGCCTCTCGGTCACTTGAGCTTCACCATAAATGAAAGTGACCCTTGTTTTGACATCAACCATCTCATCAATAGTTACATCAGTATGGTACTTCGAGTAACCAGAAATATCAAGCTTTATTTCATCATTCCAAAAATACCAAGACCTCCACTTCTACCCGAGCTACTGATTGCAAAACTATTATTAAAGCCCAAAGAACCCTTCATATTCTCGACCCTCGATCCCTCTATTTGTGTTTCAAGAATGCAAAGTACAGAGGGGGCAAATTGCTTCGTCATATCACGAAGCTCTCTAACTGTCGCGGGTTTGCCAGCCCCGTGACAGTTCCAGCACAGTAGACTCATTGCGCTTGGCGCGACCCCTGTGGGGGCCTGCCAGAATGCGCATCAGAGTTTTTGGGTACTGTCGGATTCTTCCCACTGTTTTTGTCGCTGGTCATCCCTCCGGTCTTGTTCCTCTTTGTCTCCTGCTTGGTCAATGGGCTGACTGGTGTTTCTGGGGCTGGCAACATCAGCAACTTTCCTGACGAATCTGTTGCTGGCGGCTTGATCACTAAAGCTGCAGGGTCCGTCACATCAGCTCCCCTTTTTCTGTTATTCTCTGCCTCCCCCATAGTGACATCCAGACCTGGGCTAATGTCGTTGCTGAGCTCACGTGAAACATCAGCATTTTGTGTTGATCCACATGAAATTTCTAGTAGGATGGTCGATGCATAGGCGGTTCCGTGCAAACCACGGTGCGGGCACATGGGCTATCCGGCCCATTTGGTCGTGTTAGGTTGTGTGTCATGTTTTATCTAAAAAATATATGTTTTTTTAGGATTACCGCGTGTTTCATTAATCACAAACATAGTGAATACAAAGCACACAGGAACCGATAAGAAAGTCCGAGAGAAAACACGTGCTCCCACAACTTTGCGCGAAACCCCTCCAAGAAAATAAAATCACATTGAAGACCATAGGAATTCCGGCAACTGTCGTCATCACCGACATCATCGCAGAATTCAGAGGAGAACCATAGCCAAGAAGGGCGTTGTCAGCCGATGAAGAAGTCTTCCAAGGACGAGGCCTTTTATCATTGTGGCGTGTCGGTCGGGGATCTTCCCTGTCCTGCTCGAATTCCGGAGTTATTGTCAGTCGTCGATGTCGTCGAGGCCGAGCACCAGATCAGCCGCAAGTCAAGATCCGGAACCACCATCCTCTCAAAGTCATCGGTGATGTCACCAGGGATGACAACCACCGGGCATGGACTTAAAACCGCCTTCCAGAAGGATCGGCGGGAGACTGAGCCCACCTGCTCGTCGATGCCGCCATTGATGACATCGAGAAGGGACTGGAGCTTGGGCATTATTCCTTGATGCGATGTCGCAGTCACCATCAAAAATAGCGCCGCGCTACACACAATACCTTGCATTGCAGTCGCTTCCCCGATGTAGCCACATGGAGACGCTAGACTCGCTGATCGAAAGGAACAATGAATACACATATCCACGAGCCTCTGAACACTGTCATGAAGGACGCCATCGAGATGATGCCAGGACTCGGGAAATCTTATTCGACACAGTGCCGCTAACACCATTGAAGTGACGCAGGAGGACCAACCTACCCTAAACCTATCTACACACCTAAGGTGGAGAACCGGGGCTCCTCCATCTAGCCGTTGTCGAGGCAAACGGAGGAGGAAGGAGCCCGCGGACTCGCTGACGGCTGAGGCGGGATTGGAGGTGCCCTCTCTGTGCGGCTTTGGAACCGTTAGAGAGACGCACTAGGGAGGTTGTGGGTTTGTGTAAAGAGGGAGGGAAAATATGTTGGTGCAAAAGACATTTGCAATGTTTTCATTTCATTAACATCAACTTAAGGTCCAACTTGTTTCAAATAAAAAACTTGAGGTCCAACTAATTGCCCAACTAGAATAGCAAGGGTACGTGTCCGAATTGACTGTGTTTGAGGTGACTTCTGGCGATAGTCCCACGGCCGACGTGGTGCCAACTCTTCCCTCCCCGTTGATCCCCTCCCTCTTCCAATTTGATCCTTCGTCTGTCTTTGAGATCCACCACTACTCCCCCTCATTTGTTCTTATCCCTTCTCTCATAATTGATTTCTCTTCCTCTAGTGTTGTTTCAAGTGGCCGGGGTGGGATTTTCTCAAGTCCTAGTGTTGAGTGAGGCGCATTGAAGGAAATACAAAAAAGTAATAGTACTTAAGTGTACAAGCAAACTAATCATGTTGGGGAGGGTCCTCGCCCATGCTGGCCACCCCATGCCCCTCTAGTTATTTCACCCTATCAATCCTCTATTCATCATCTCTCTTGATCGTTCTCTCAATCCATGGCCTCCTTAGTCATTGTATATCCCAAAATGAACCACGCTTGGCGCATGTGTGTTGACTACCAACCCCTAAACAACGCATGCCCCAATGATCCATTCGTGCTGCCACATATCGATCAAGTGATCAATTCCATGGTCGGTTGCGAGCGTTTGCGTATTTTGGGCGTATATTCAGGCTATCATTAGATAAAAATGAAGTATTCAGACGATATCAAGACTCCTTCATCATCTCCTATGAAACTTTCTCCTAATTTTCATGCATTTGACCTAAAAAATGTTGGTGCGACTTACCAATGGTGTATTAAAAAATGTTGACACTAGTGGGGCGCCAGAAACTTCCACACCTTTGTCAACGACATCGTGATAAAGTCCAAGTGCGGGGATGATCTCGTGGCGGATCTGGCGAAAACCTTCACAAACCTCACGCAGATCAACTCAAATGTTGACCAAGAGAAATGTATAATCAGATTACCTGCAGAATCTCCTTGGTTTCATCATTTCTGTATGCAAGATTGAGGCCACTCGGAGAAGGTCAAAGCGATCCTAAAGATGGCCACACAAAAAAATCTGAAGGTTGTGCAGTAATTCATCGGTTGCATTGCAGCCCTTAGGGCATCTCCGATGGCGACCCTCTAACCGCTCGCATACGACCGGACCGCAGAAGCCATCCAACGCGTGACTGTATCGGTCTGCGACGCAGTCCAGACGTGTTTTCTCCCGCAAGTTGGTGACAAAGTTGGGGGGTTGCGGGAGTCCAAACAGCAGCCACGCAGGACTCCGACACCCCAAGCCCATCCAATCCCCCCTCTCGGTCTCATTTCCTTCCACTATGTCCTTCTCATCCTTGCTTTGCATCCACACCCTCCACCTCCCCCGCCACCGTTGTATGTCTCTGGCCGCCATAGAGGCATTGTCGGTGACGCGCTCTCGCCTTTACGACGTCGTTGTCCACCCAAGAGCCGTTTGTACCCAGGTACACTTCCCCACTCCTCGTCGGCGACCTCCATGGCGGACAGCACGGCCAACAGGTGTTCAGTCAATTGCCATTGAGCTTATTTTCAAACGCTATGTTGTTTTTTAGTGTATGAATGATGATGAGCTACTCAACAATGGAGTATGAGTTATTGTGCAATGTGTGGTTGGGCGTATCCGCAGATTTCGTAAGCAGAAGCTGAGGGGGACCTTCTGGCAGCAGGTGCATGAATTATTTCACGCACGAAAGCACACTGCACCCTACGACAGTTACATCAATCAACAACACAATGTGAGGTCGTTATCGTATCGCTTGCATGCCATCCAGACCAGCGTAACCAAGTTTTATCAAGTGGTTGCTCAGCTGGAGGCAAGGTGGCCATTGCATGCGGCAGAGGAGATCATAAGTTTTGCTTCCTCTTGCTCAACATGTTTAAATTATTCATTCACTCAAAGTTGGTCTACACATTATGTAGCCCGCACGCACTGCCATGATGTACCACATGATAGAGGGATGGTCATTTACGTACACACACTGTTGGATGAAACTAAAGAGGGAGTATGTGTGGGACGAACTGATCCGTTGAGGAAAAACTTGTTGGACATCCGGTTAATCCAGTTGAATTAGAGACATTGTTGTACTAAACTTATTTACATGCTACGTATGGATGATTCATGCTATTTTTCTATCCGAACTTTGATGAATATCAACCGGTGTGCATGAATTTCGTCCTGTTAGTTAAAATGTGGGTTGAAACGTATGTGGATAGCGTTGGATGGTGACCTCCCGAATCTGCGTCTGCAAACTGGCCCCCTGTCAGTGGACAGATGCCTAGGGAAATTTGCAGGTTCCTGTAAGTGCATTTAGTGCCACCCCTAGTTGGTTTTGGAGTATTGACGACAAACATGGTTGAGGGACTAATGTGTTTGTGAGAATTGCAGGATAACACAGGTAGTGTCCCTCATTGATTCGGTTTACCTACCAGAGATGACCCCTAAAAATGTGTGAAGACAATGATGGTTCGTGAAGACATTCACGACGAAGATTATGACACGTGAAGCTATTCACTTGAAGACTATCGAGTGCGAAGACACAGTTGTTTCGTAGTTTCCTTTTCTTCTTTATTGAGTCATAGGAACCACCGTATTGTTAAGTGGGGTCCAAGTGAACAAAGTCAGAGTGACTGATGTGATGCTCAACCAAATCCTATGTCTTCGAGCGAAAACAATGAGAGAAAATCTTATCCAGCTGGATGAGTCAGCTTTGCTTGTAGCCCAAGCCAAGCTGTCGCGTGTGTTTGGAATCTGACCGTTGGACACGTGTCAGTTCCTTAGTGACCCAGGATCATTTTGGACATATCAGGTCGGGTTGCCTCCTGGCTATAAATAGCCCACCCCCTACACCATAAATTGGTGGCTGCTTAGAGTTAGAGCATGGCTTTTGTCGTTTGAGAGCAACCCACCTCCGAAGCATTTGAGAGAGAAATCCTTGCAAGGATAAAGCCCAAAACACCCAGAGCCAAAGAGTGTTAGGCATCACTGAAGTCTTTCTGTCCGAGTGATCTGAAGACTTGTTACACTTAAGGACTGTGAATCCTCCAGCCGATTAGGCATCGCGTTTTGAGCATCCAAGAGTCATTGTGGATTGCCGGTGAACAAAGTCTGTGAAGGTTTGGAAGTCTACCTCGAAGACTTACCAGAGTGATTGGGCGAGGACTGGGTGTCCTTAGCTCAAGGGGAATAAGGTGAAGACACGGTCTTCTGAGTTAAATCTCAGCCTCCCTAACCAGACGTACAGTTGTCACATCAACTGGAACTGGTCTACCAAATTCTTGTCTTCGTCAAGCTACTAGTTCTATCCTCTACTCTCCTTACTTTACAGTTGTCTTCATGAAGTCATTGCTTGCTTGTCAGATCCGTTTGACTTCACTTTGTGAAGACTATTATCTGTTTAGCTTCGTACTATCTTCCTTTCTGATCCCATCTACCTAGTTGTAGTTAGTCTTCATACTTTCACTGAATTGTATGTATGACTAATGCTAGCCTAGTGTAGTTTTCATTCTGCTGCTTACTATATAGGCTCAGTTTACCTGTTTGTCTTCAAAGCCACCGTGTTTTGAAGACTTTCATAAAAATCGCCTGTTCACCCCCCTCTAGTCGATAACTAGCACTTTCAATTGGTATCAGAGCAAGGTACTCCCTTGTTCTGTGTGATTTAGTTTAACCACCTAGAATTTTAGCTATGTCGACTGTAAGGATAATCAAGGTCTTCGTTGCGTGCCCCGTCTTTGATGGCACTGACTACCCCTACTGGAAGAACAAGATGCACATGCCTCTTGAAGCCATTGATGTTGATCTCTGGTATGTCGTCAAGATTGGCATTCCCAAAGTCGGTGAAGGTGTCACCGCTGCTGATGTCAAGAGATTTGCTCAATTGGACTCAACCGCCAAGAACATCATCTATGGTCATCTGACCAAAGGGCAGTATGGCCGTGTGAGTGCACTGGAAACTGCAAAGTTGGTCTGGGACTGGCTGTCCAAGGTCAATGAAGGCGTCTCAACTCAGAGAGACTCAAGAATCGATGTTCTTCGCAATCTCTTCAATCGCTTCAAGAGAAATGACAATGAAAATGTCCAGCTCATGTTCGATTGCTTGACTGATATCACCAATGAGCTTTGTGCTCTCGACACCACTGAGATCACCAAGCATGATATCGTGTAGAAGCTTCTGAGATCACTTGACAACTTGTTTGACACCTTAGTCTGATGATTCAAGAATGTCCTGACTTCAAAGATCTCGATCCGTTTGACATACTTGAGAGGCTCAACACACATGAGTTCCAGCTATCTGAGAAGCGTGGTATCTATGAACCCAACTATGGCTGAACCCGTGCTTTGAAGGCTAAAGCTGTTTCCTCATCTGAAGAAGAATCTGACTATAGCTCTGGTGATCCTGAAGAGTTTGGCAAAGAGCTTGCAATGCTCGTGAGGAAGTTCCAAAAGTTCTCCATGAAGAATCAATTCAGCAAGTCTTCAAGATCTAGCTCAAAGAATGACGAGGCTTCATCACGTGACTACAAGAAGAGGACTTGCCACAAATGCAAGAAGATGGGCCACTACATCTCCGAGTGTCCTCAGTGGGATAAGGAATCAAAGAAGAAGAAGAAGAGCAAGGAATATGATTCTGATGACAAGAAGAAGAAGAAATCTTCAAAATCTTCTTCAAAGTCTTCATCAAAGTCTTCATCTCACAAGAAGACCTCATCAAGCAAGGCTCATGCATTTATTGGCAAGGAAATGGATTCAGAGGAGGAGTCTACCTCTGAGAAGGCGTAGGTGGAGTCTTAGGAGGAGTCTGATTCTAGCGTGGCAAGCCTGGCTCTGGCATCAGCGTTCATCGCCAAGTCAATCTTCAACACTAAAGACAATGGTCGAAGCATTGAAGCCAAAGCTGCTGCTGCTGATGATGATGATGACTCTGCTCCTACCTACTACTTCATGGCACGTGGTGCCAAGGTAACTTCATGCGATGCCTATTTCCAAACCTCTAGTGAAGATGACTCTGAATGTGAATCCAAACCTAGCTATAAGACACTTGCTAAAATTGCAACTGAGCAACAAACTGCTATGGAACATATTCAAAAGCTGCTAGACAAAAGTGATGACCTGTTGGATGCGGAAATGAATCAAACTCAATCCTTAATCAAAGACATTAAAAGTCTTCATGTTAAGTACGAAGATCTTGAAAGTCGTCATGAAACTCTCTCAGCCTCTCATGAGAAGCTTTCCTACGATTATCTTCAAAGGAAGCAGGATCTAGAGAAACTGAGAGCGTCTCATGAAGATCTTCAAAAAGAGAACGATTCACTATTCTCCCAACAAATCAGTACCGCTCAGGTAGAATTTGTTCCACCATGCTTAAAGTGTCTTGAGCGCGATAATGCTGTCTCTATTGCTGAATGTTCTACTGCTTCTGATGTTGCAATATCTTCAACTGCTGATGTGGTAACTAACCCCTCTACTGAGGATGCTACTACTAGTGCTGATGAGAATGCTAGATTGAAGACATTGCTTGAGACCAGCATGTACAAAAGCCTCAAAGGGCATCAAACCTTGTGCGATGTCCTCAAGAAACAGATTCTGAACTGAAACCCTAGGAAAGAGGGTGTTGCGTTAGAGAGGAAAATGAACGTTGATGGTTCATATTGGATGCCTGAGCAGTACCCCAAAACCACCTGGGTTGCTGCTAAGGATCCTTTAGTGGACCCATCCACTTTATCTGGCTTCACTTGTGCTAACCCAATTGTTATTAATGAATCCTTTGATGCCAATTATAAACTGTTTAAGAATCAGAACGGTGAAGTGTTTGCCAGGTACATTGGTACTAACTGCAGGAACGGGTTGTCGGTGTCAAAACCGACGGATCTTGGGTAGGGGGTCCCGATCTGTGCGTTTAAGGCTAAAGGTAACAGGAGGCAAGGGACACGATGTTTTACCCAGGTTCGGGCCCTCTCGATGGAGGTAAAACCCTACTTCCTGCTTGATTGATCTTGATGATATGAGTATTACAAGAGTTGATCTACCACGAGATCGTAGAGGCTAAACCCTAGAAGCTAGACTATGATGATTATGATTGTCCCTATACGGACCAAACCCTCCGGTTTATATAGACACCAGAGGGGGCTAGGGTTTACACAGAGTCGGTTACAAAGAAGGAAATCTAATATCTGGATCGCCAAGCTTATCTTCCACGCAAAGGAGAGTCCCATCCGGACATGGGACAAAGTCTTGAGTCTTGTATCTTCACGGTCCATCAGTCCGTCCAAAGTATATAGTCCAGCTGTCCGGATGCCCCCTAATCCAGGACTCCCTCAGTAGCCCCTGAACCAGGCTTCGATGACGATGAGTCCGGTGCGTAGATTGTCTTCGGCATTGCAAGGCGGGTTCCATCTCCGAATACTCCAAAGTAGATTGAGGATTGTGTCTAGCTTTGCGAGATAATTTCCGCACACCACCGTAGAGAGCATAACACTTCATAAATCTGATCTGCTGACAATTTTTTGTATGGTGTGCTCCTACGCCATGGCCCGGCCCAACATGAACCGATTTTTCTTGGCCTGCCTCGATACGTGTTGCGAGGTGGTTTTATTGGCACACCTTGCCAAAGCAGAGATCGTGTTCCCCTTATCGCGGGATTTTCCATCAATACGGGTGCGTGCAACCCCACGACGCCTGTTGGTATGACTCCATGTTTTTAGGTAAGTCCCAAGCGGTTACGCTGAGGACGCTTGATATTCACCCCCTTTATAGAGGGGCCGAGGCCTATCCCTCTTTTCTACCACTCTTGCGCCTTTTCGCATCTCGAGTTCTAACACCCGAAGCCCAAGCTCAAGCACTTCGGATGTTCAATCATGTCTCGATCCAACCTTCAAGGCCGGTGGATGGCCTCCTCGGTCACAGAGGAGGACATCGCGAAGCTTAGGGAGGTCAGATATCTGACCGCCGACATCAAGCACATGCTTCCTGCTCCAGGGCAGGTCATCCCTACTCCCGAGCCCAACGAGAGCGTCGTATTTGTTTCTCACTTCCTCCGCGGCTTAGGCTTCACCCTTGATCCCTTTGTGGGAGGGCTCATGTTCTATTGCAGGCTATATTTTCATGATCTAGCTCCGGACGCCATCCTTCACATCTCGTCATTCATCACTGTGTGTGAAGCTTTTCTCCACGTCACCCCGCACTTCGGCTTATGGCTCAAGACCTTCAATGTGAAGCCGAAGATGATTGAGGGGCAACGCAGAGTGCGGAGGTGCTGTAATAAGCAGGAATGCCGACGTCCCATGGCCAGAGGGCTCCTTCCCAGAGGTGTCCGATCTATGGCAGCGGAGGTGGTTTTACGTCACGGCTCCCAGAGGCACAAAGTGGGTGGCTGCCCCCGACTTTCGTTCGGGCCCTCCGCCTCAACTGGCGTCATGGGCCAATGTAGGACGGGATTGGGGGCCTGCTAATGATGTACCAACATTGCAGAGCCGCATCCGGGAGCTTCTTGAGAGGGACATTAGCCTTGTCAGCATAATTCAGGTAATGCTAGTCCGACAGATGTTGCCGTGCAAACGCCGGCCTCTCCGGATGTGGGAGTTCAATCCGGAAGGTCCGCGGACTATTCTACACTTCTTCGGCATGACGCTCGAAGGGATGTGTAAGTTATTCTTCGGACCACAAGTAAAGTGTCCGGACACCACCGAGGATGCGAGCCTGAGCTGCAACCGCCTAGATACCCAAGTAAGTAAACCAGAAACCGAACACTTCATTTATAGTTATCATAACATTATTATGAAAATCCTCCGTGGCCAGGAATGGCTCAGCAAGGCGGAGAGAATCAGGTATCCGGCGCCACTTCCCGAAGGCTCGTCTAACCCCGCCATAGCCAAGATGTTTGGTCGTGTGCTAAGTAAAGTGCACACGGGGAAAGACGAAGGGAAGAACAAAGAAGCAGAACTTCACACATTGCACATCCAAACCGGGGGAATTGCTACCACCCAAAGGAGGATAGTCGGGGAGGGGAATCTAAGGTCTCCTCCCCTCGCGAGCAGAAGAGGGCCGCCTCCGAAGACTTGGAGACGGAGGCGCCCAGACAAGGGAAGAAAACTTCACTAGGGGCCCCTACCCCGAAGGGCGTCTTCACCGCGCCATGCCTGCAAATGGGCCAGCCCTCAGCCGAGCTGTAAGTTAATCGTAAATACAAAGTTAGTGCTTCCTCCTCAGTAACCAGGATCCATTCTTTGTAGTCCGGCTAGCAGCTCTTCTCGACAGAGTTCGTCTTCGGGGGATCTCCTTCCGGATATGATGGAGAGTGAAACCCCACCAACCTCTCTACCTCATGGGGCGGGCGACCCTGAGGTGTCGTCACGGAGGAGTCCAGATTTGCCGAGGCCAGAAGCTAGTACTTCGGCCGCCCTGAGCCCGGAGCGTTTGGCTCCCACGGGGGGCGATAAGAAAGGTCCGGCACAGTTCGGCGACCAGCCGGATACGACGGGCCTTCTGGAGCGAGCTGCTCACTCGGAGGATCACCGTTCATTAATGAGCATGGTGCTTGAGAAGATTTCATCCACCACAAGCGGGTTGAATGAAGCCTTTAGGAGCCTTCTCAAAGGCTTTGAGGTATGTAATGGAATACACAATTCTTGATTGTGGCGCACGCGCTAGGTGTGCTCCATATGGATAGTAGCCCCTGAGACTCTGGTTGCCAGCCCAAGGCGGCAAACGGAGGATCACATCATTGAGTAATGATCATACTGTGTTTATGCACAGGTGGCTAAGGGTCCGACAGCCGACCGGTCCATTGAAGTCGCCGAGCTGAGGCGACAAATTGGAGTTATTGATGCCGGTATCACACTTGTGAACGAGCAGCTTAACGAGTCACAAGGTATGTGCTCTGCTTTCCTTATTTGTTATAGGAAAAACTAATAGGAGCATAATGTTAATGTTATATGCTTGGACTGTAGACGGAGCTGCTTCCGTGGAAGCCCTGAGGGCGGAACTTGCCCTGGCCAAGGAACAAGCCCGGGCTAGCAATGCGACTGCCCTAAAGGCGGCCGAAGAGTTGAGAGCCAAACAGGCTGCTCGTCCCCGAAGCAAAGACAAAATAGCTAAGATGGCTGTAGAGCTGAAAAATGCAGCCGACCGGTATGAGCTCCTTGAAAAAGAGAATAAGGCTAATTCGGCTGACCTGAAGAAGGCACTTGATGCAGCCAAGGAGACGCGGTCCGAAATTAGGGATGCGCGGGAGGAGCTTCGACAGGCCAGAGAAATCGCGGCTGGAAACCCCTATTTGTTGCGGATGAAGTTTTTAGATTCGAAGTACGCTCCTCTGGATCGACGCTGGAGCCCTGCAGACGCGTATGCGGATTTGGCGAAGAGTACGGCTGATGCGGCCAAGTTTTTCGAGGATCAGGAAGATAATGAAGTGGAAAAGCTATTCTGGTCGCAATTCAGCGCTCCAACGCGCCATTGCCGTTGAGTGAGAGGATGGCTGCTGTGGCTGAGCTCCATAGGCTGTCCAGTCTTGCAATGCATTATGTAATAGACCATCTATGGCCGAAGGGGCCTAAGCCGGACAGTTATTTTGGTTTAGCGCAACAATTCCTTGGTGCCGTATCGCGGATCGATGCCATGAAGAGGTCGGCGTGCATAGAGGGTGCACGGATGGCTCTTGCCCGCGTTAAAGCATATTGGACAGATATGGAGGCCACCATCATTGCAACCCAGAATCCGACGGGAGGCCAGGATCCGGCCGAGCACTACTTGGAGCAGGTAGCAGAAGGTTCTCGCTTAATAGAGGCTCAGTGCTCGAAGAATGTCATGTTTGAGTGACAAATCGTTTCATTGTAAAAACAATGTTATTTTAATTATGGAGGCTATGTTTATACTTTTTGCCCGAAAGTGTTATTGTGCCTCCTGTGCGGCCGTTTTATGTATATATGCAATTTTGAAAGTTAGCAGTCGTTGCCTTCAGCCCCCACGCATATAATGCGGGGGTGTTCGCGAAAATATGCGTAATCACACTTGATCCAACGTCTTGGTCCATTAAGGAGGTGATCGCACGTCGAGCTAGGCAACTGGACTATATAGCTTTAACACTTTCACTTAGCCATAGGAGTTTGACGGTGGGGCTACCATGTAACCCTTGGTACTTTTGCGTGCATCCGAACACGGGCGCGTGTGCACATGACCGTTTCCCGGTCCTTCATTAATGCGGAGGAATCCTAAAGATTCCGCTAAGTCTTCGAGTGGTTGAACAATCTCTCGCTATATCATGACAGTCAGTTTTCAGCTTTCTCTACTGAGGTGCTCATCCGGAATAATCAGGGCACAATCGCAGTAGTTCTCCTTTGGCCGCCTTAGCCGATAAGAATGGAACGTAAGGCGGCAAACCCAGGAGCTGGGCAAACTCAACATTTGACCAAAGACATGATTCGGAGCTGATGCATATAAGGCCAAACTCGTGACGCCGAACACTCCCGAAGGTATTCGGACTTTATAACATATACTGGGCTGAGTAACACCCTTTATTATGAACCCTGTATTTCTAGGTACGTGCATTAGTCTATCGTGGCGAAATGCCAATAACGGCAGTATCCTTTGTGGGTGTAGTACCCATGGGATGTGTAAGCAACAAAAGACAATAAAGAAGGTTTACATAGGGGCTTAATCTAAAGAGAAACCTTTGAGCGGGGCCCTGCTGCACGTCTGCGCCTTTGTCTCCGTTGTGCCGTGTCCTGGGAGGATGTTGCACGAATGGTGTCTGTAAAAAGGAAAACTCATGTAGAAGAGTATGATGTAAGCGTGCGAAGAGTTGGCTATCACCAATGGATAGTAAAAGTGTAAGACATTGGCCTGTTAATAAGGTCAAGCCAAGAGTTGGGCTTTATTAAATATCTATAGCCCATGTTGTCCTCTATGGGATTACATGTGTGGCGCCCAGATCAGGTTTATCTGGGCTGCCAGACTCGTCTAACCGTGTCCGTGGTCTTAACAACCAATCATGCTTTCTGGTATTAGAGGCCGCTTAGAGTCCGACTGCTGGAGTCGTCTCATACTCTTCCGCGCGTAAGGAACGCTCTGTATTTCCGTTGACAGTGATGACTCCACGTGGACCGGGCATCTTGAGTTTAAGGTAGGCGTAGTGCAGTACTACGTTGAAGCGGGCAAAAGCCGTTCTCCTGAGCAATGCATGATAACCACTTTGGAGGGGGGCGATGGTGAAGAGTAGTTCTTCGCTTCTAAAGTTGCCTGGGGAACCAAATGTCACCTCTAGTACGAGGGAGCCCCTACAGCGGGCTTCGACGCCTGGTACCACCCCTTCAAAGGTGGTGTTACTTTGGCTGATTCTGGATGGGTCTATCCCCATCCTGCGGACGGTGTCCTGGTATATTAGATTAAGACTACTGTCGCCGTCCATGAGGACGCGAGTGAGATGGTATCCGTCGATGATTGGGTCGAGCACCAAGGCAGCTGATCCTCCGTGCCGCATACTGGTCGCGTAGTCCCTGTGATCGAAGGTGATCGGGCAGGCCGACCAGTGGGTAAGTTTGGGGGCAACAGGTTCTATAGCGTACGCGTCTGTGAGCGTGAAATCGCGCCTTCTCGTGGGTATGTGAGTCGCGTGGATCATGTTTACTGTTTTTACCTCTGGTGGGATTTTTTCTGTCCCCCAGTGTTCGGCTGGCGAGGCTCATCCTCGTCTTCACTTGGTGTTTCCCTTCCCTTGTGTTCGGCATTTAATTTGCCGGCCTGCTTAAAGACCCATCATTCTCTATGAGTGTGGTTCGCAGGTTATTTTGGGGGTGCCATGAATTTGGCACAGTTTGTCCAGGACTTTGTTCAGGCCGGACGGTCCCTCTTTGCTGCCTTTAAATGGCTTCTTTTGTTGATCAGGTCGAGAGTCTCTGAATCTGGCGTTGACCGTTGTGTTATTAGGACTTTCTTCCTAGTTTTGACGTTTGTTTTTATTGCGCCGTGACTTCCCGTTGCCATCCCTGATTTCGGATGTACTTGGGTCGCTGGTGCCTTTACGGGCCAACCAACTGTCTTCACCCGCGCAAAAGTGGGTCATAAGGCTTGTTAAGGCCGCCATTGTCCTCGGCTTTTCTTGGCCGAGGTGTTTGGCGAGCCACTCGTCCCGGATACTATGCTTGAAGGCCGCTAGGGCTTCAGCATCCGGACAATTGACAATTTGATTCTTCTTAGTGAGGAATCTGTTCCAAAGCTTGCGGGCGGACTCTCCGGGCTGTTGGATTATGTGACTTAAATCGTCCGCGTCCGGAGGTCGGACACAGGTCCCTTGAAAATTGGCCCTGAAAGCATCCTCGAGTTCCTCCCAACTTCCGATTGAATTTTCGGGGAGGCTTTTCAACCAGTGCCGAGCTGGTCCCTTCAACTTGAGGGGAAGGTATTTGATGACGTGAAGGTCGTCCCCACGAGCCATGTGGATGTGCAGGATAAAATCCTCAATCCAAACCCCGGGGTCTGTTATTCCATCATATGCCTCTATGTTCACAGGTTTAAAACCCTGTAGAAATTCGTGGTCTAGTACCTCTTCGGTGAAGCATGGAGGGTGAGAAGCCCCTCTGTATCTGGACATGTTGTGGCATGCCGTCGGCTGTTGTTGTGTCCGGTGCTGATTCCGAACTGGTACTCGATTAGTCTGATTGTTTTGGTGACCATAGTCCTGCGCCGGGGCGTGTCCTCTAGATCCATAGATGGACCTCGTCGCGCCGGCCTTTTTATCCAGGAGCTCACGTAAATCGTGTGCGGCATCAGTAGTTGCTCTATTACGGTTATGAAGTGGTTGGTCCAGCCTACTGGCCGTATTGTTCTTCGGTGGAACGGCCTCGTCGTCGAATTCTGGCAGTAGCTTGCGCTTTGGGTAGCTCTTTGTGTGGCGATCATCGTCGTATTTTTCTTAAGTGTCTAGCACTTTATTCCATCTGCGATTGAGCGTTTCCTGTGCGGCTTTAAGCCTTTGCTTCTGCTTCTTTAGACTTCTCGCAGTGGCCATATGCCTTCTGTGGAGGTTATCTCGTTCCGAACGTGTTTCCGGGATGATGAATTCGTCGTCGTCCGGACTGTGCTCCTGTCCCGGGGCAGTTTGATGAGTTCGTCTCTCGGGATCACTGTGATCGGGCGTCCGCTCCGGGCTGTGTTCGGCATGACCTGGCTCATCCTGCTCCATGGATGGGTCCATATGGTCGTTGTTGCCTTCGGAGTTGACTGGGGTGTCAATCTTTCTAGCGTTGTTATCGCTATTTTTACTGTGGCTGGACTTAGAGTGGCGTCTGCGCCGTTGTTTTGGCTTTTGTCCGGGGGTTTTATCCTCCGTTTTGTCACCATCGTCCTCCTTAGGCGTATCCACCATGTATATATCATATGATGAGGTGGCAGTCCAGCGCCCCGTGGGTGGTGGTTCTGAATCATCTCCTGCGTCGACGTCCATACCGTCGGTGTCATCGGAGTCGAAGTCAAGCATGTCTGTTACGTCGTCGACAGTGGCTATGAAGTGGGTGGGCAACAAATTTCTTCGTCGCCTTCTTCCCCCTTGAGCCGGGCATAGTTTGGCCAAGAGTCTCCTGACAGAGAGAGAGACTTTAATGAGTTCAGCATGTCGCCAAAGGGCGAGTACTGGAAGATATCCGCAGCGGCGAATTCCATTACCGGAGCCCAGCCAGAATCGGCGGGCTCGGGGGCGCGCGGTCTGGGACCTACAACCGAACATGAGTCCAGGGGTCCGGAGACACAGGCTTCCTTGGGGATGAAGTCTGTGTTCGGCTCCACCACCGATGAGTGTGCGGCCTCCGGGGCGGAGGTCCATCCACCCGTCCTCGGACGACGCAATCTGCCCCGGATTTAGGTCCAGGGCTCTTGCAGGTGCGATATCCCGAGTATTGTCCGACAGCAGGTCTAAGCCGTGCTCATCCTGACTGTTCGGTGCTCCTGGCGTAGGCCCGAATCCATCGAAGATCAAGTCTCCGCGGATATCGGTCGTGTAGTTCAAGTTTCCGAACCTGACCTGATGGCCAGGGGCGTAGCTGTCGATCTGCTCTAGATGGCCGAGCGAATTGGCCCGCAATGCGAAGCCACCGAACACGAAGATTTGTCCAGGGAGAAAAGTCTCACCCTGGACCACATTGTTGTTGATGATTGAAGGAGCCATCGAGCCTTGCAGCGAAGACACAGAGGAACTCTCAATGAAAGCACCAATGTCGGTGTCAAAACCGGCGGATCTCGGGTAGGGGGTCCCGATCTGTGCGTCTAAGGCTAATGGTAACAGAAGGCAAGGGACATGATGTTTTACTCAGGTTCGGGCCCTCTCGATGGAGGTAAAACCCTACTTCCTGCTTGATTGATCTTGATGATATGAGTATTACAAGAGTTGATCTACCACGAGATCATAGAGGCTAAACCCTAGAAGCTAGCCTATGATGATTATGATTGTCCCTATACGGACCAAACCCTCCGGTTTATATAGACACCGGAGGGGGTTAGGGTTTACACAGAGTCGGTTACAAAGAAGGAAATATAATATCGGGATCGCCAAGCTTGTCTTCCACGCAAAGGAGGGTCCCATCCAGATACGGGACGAAGTCTTGAGTCTTGTATCTTCACGGTCCATCAGTCCGGCCAAAGTATATAGTCCGGCTGTCCGGATACCCCCTAATCCTCCCTCACGGGTCACCCTTGAAGAAGATCTGGGTGCCCAAGCTGTCTTGAGAAGCTTCCAGTGAATGTCATCATGACACCACCTGGGAAGAAGACAAACCTCCGACAAAAGGCGTCATATGGTCCAAAGGCTTCATTGAACATATAAAACCAGCTACGCTACCCGCCATTCTAGCGCACCTGAGTGATTTTCACCGTGCGAGCCGTTCGATCTTTGTTATTGTCGTACGATTTTGCTGCTGGCGATCGCTGGACCGTCAATTCTTTTGCACCTTTGTGCTCGTTTCAGAAGTGGATGACTGATGGGCCTCGTTAAGTGTGGGCCCAGAGAATGATGTGAATTTTCTCTGGTTTTACGTAGCTGAATTATGGGATGTGCGGGCCGCGTGGTGAAAACCTAATCCCCAATCCCTGCCCGTCCTCGAGTCCCACATTCCCCCCTTGCCGCCGCCTCTCCCTGCTCTCCAGTCTCCACCACCACCACGCCCCTTGCTTCCCTTCTCTTCTATCCTCCTCTGGATCCAGCGGTGGCGCATGCAGTGGTTATGGATGGGCCACTGGTTGCCTTCATGGGAGAGTGGGGCGCTGAAATCTTCAGCGTGGGTGTGGAGGAGCCGGAAGAGGTGAGGAGGATGACAACATGGGAACAAAGCAGACAGATCGAAGCTCTCATCGCCGCTCGTGTTGCTATGGAGTGGAGGGTCGCCGTCGGCCGCATCACAGACAAGCGAGGATGAGGACAACGCTTGGATTTGGCTCTGGCCCCGGTGATGGCATCCTGAGAGGCCTGGGCCTCCTCCACAGACAAGGCGGCGGCGCGCTTGGCGGCGGTGATCTGAGCGCCAGTTCAAGGTGAGGCACCTCCTCTAGCCATCCAGTTTTTCCCATGAGTTTGTGCTAAAAGAATGAGTTCTTGTTACGGATTTGAGTTTTTTCTTTGTAGTACTCTGTCGTCGGCTGTGGCTGGGCCTTAAACCGGCCAACCAAGGAGCTAGTATTTTCCCTGAACTCCTGCAACAACAACAGCTCGTGTGTTGTATCAGTCAGATAAATACTACACAAATCATGTTCCTCGTATTTTCCCGCTCTTGATTCATAGACAATGTATTGTAGTTATTTCTCAGGATTATCAATTGATCTAAAATCAACCTCTGTACATGCATATCTTTGACTTGAGAACAATGCACATAGCCACTTAAGCACCATTGCTGAGAACATAATACTGCTTGGATGATTTTCTTGTTCGTGTGCTTGTGTGAGTAAAGCGCAGAGGTTATAGAGGTATTGAAATATGATCCTTCTATGAAATGTTTGGGGGTTTATAGTTAGCACTGCTGGTTTAGGATTTGCATAATTGAGATTTTTAGCTAATTGCTCTGCTGTTTGGTGGAGGGGAGAGCCGCATGAGAGTATAAATAATATTATGCTTATACTTGTGATGTGATGCTTTTTGGATGATGATAGTAGCATGAGTGTGATCTTATTTCCAGGGCAGATGATGTGCGCAAGGAAGGAAAGATGCAGACAAACAACACCGAAGACGTCTTCAAAACGCTTGATGAGATTGAGTTCCCAGAGATGGTAGAGCCCCTGAGGGCTGCATTGGAAGGTCTGTGTTGTTGTCTACTTGTCTCCTCAATTCTTTTACAGTCCGATGTTCTTTGAGTTTAGATGTTGCATGAATAAATAACTCTATGTGGCAATGCAAGTGAATGGTGAAGTGGCTCAATGCTTCAGATTTTTGGTGAGAATCTGGGAGCATACATAAATAGACGTTGTTAACAACAATGGAATTTATAAAATGGGAGTATAAATAAATAGAAGTTGTTAAATCAATTGATTTTTATTGGCTCTCTATATCCTTATGTACGAGGGATTGCATGAATTTGTATGAAGTGAGTAGCTTTTGTATTTAGACAAAATCGTTATAGAAAGAAATTCAGCTTTATTCAATTGCACTCGGCCCAAGCAAAAAGGTAGCCTGGAGCAAAACAGAGGAAACTAGATAAAGAGCCAATGTTGTAGAGCAAAATGATCAAGCAAAAGAAGCCAGTGCGGACGACGATTAACTGCTCTAACCTTGTGGTAGGTTGAATCTGAGTCACATTAATGGGGGAACTTTCTTGTATATTCCTGAAACTATAAGACAATGGCTGAAGATGACATTTTGGTAATTTTGTATGCTGAACCATGATGCTAGGCTGAATAATTTACTATCTTTTGTTCGCACGAGCTCACGTTTTGGTAGTTGCAAAACCTAAACCATGATGCTTTCTTGCCGCTGTTGTAGTCTCTAATTAATGGAATTGTGAGAGACTGTAGTTAATTTAAGTTTCTTCTGTTTCAATAAAACAGGCGTTGGTAACTACATAAGTTTAACCATGATGCTTTATTTTTTAGGGAAAAACCATAATGCTTTCTTACAGCTGCTGTAGTCTCTACGGTATTCTGAGATAATTTAGTTAAGCTAATCTCATCGGTTTGCACACATGAGCCATGCAGAAAAAAGTAGGGTACTATTAGAGATTGGTCGTGTGATGTTCATATTCAGAGAATAGCACATCTGTTGATTAAACTGAAATGTATATGGTGCGTTCCATTTCTGCTCATCTTGATCTAACCAAACTGACCCCATGGATTTGAGATTGCCATGCCTGTCAGGTTTGGACATGTTCTTATTTGTACTAAATCACTAAACTAAACTGTATACATAAAATAGCCCCCCTCCTTTCCAACAACTTATTTTATTTTTAGAGTGAGCAACGACATGTTAACATACTCTGTTTCTTGTGAGCAGTACTTCAGTTTAGATTGACGTATACTCTTTGGTATATAGCATTTTTGCCTACCTCTTGCCTATTTCACATAGAATAGATGATTTGCTTTGGAGAGGGGTTAGATAAGGCCTATGAGTCCTAAGTGTTGGAGAACGTTGCAGAAAACAAAAATTTTCCTACTCGTTTCACCAAGATCATCTAGGAGTTCATCTAGCAACGAGTCATTGGATGCATCTACGTACCTTGTAGATGGCGAGCGGAAGCGTTCAAAGAACGGGGATGATGTAGTCGAACACGACGTGATTCGAATCACCGGAGATCCTAGCACCGAACGGACGGCGCCTCCGCGTTCAACACACGTACGGAACAGCCACGTCTCCTCCTTCTTGATCCAGCAAGGGAGGGAGGAGAGGTTGAGGGAGATGGCACCAGCAGCAGCACGACGGCGTGGTGTTGATGGAGCTGCAGTACTCCAGCAGAGCTTCGCTAAGCACTATGGAGGTGGAGGAGGTGTTGGGGAGGGAGAAGGAGGCAACCAAAGGCCAAGGACTCAAGGTATGAAGTCCCTCCTCTCCCCCACTATATATAGGGGTGCCAAGGGGGGGTGGCCGGCCCTAGGAGATCCAATCTCCTAGGGGGTGCGGCGGCCTAGGGGGGTTTCCCTCCCCTCCAAGGCACCTAGGAGGTGCCTTCCACTAGTAGGACTCCTCCCCCTTGGAAACCCTAGGCGCATGGGCCTTGTGGGGCTGGTGCCCTTGGCCCAAGCAGGCCAAGGCGCACCCCCTACAGCCCATGTGGCCCCCGGGGATGGGTGGCCCCACCCGGTGGGCCCCCGGGACCCCTCCGGTGGTCCCGGTACAATACCGATAACCCCGAAACTTGTCCCGATGCCCGAAACAGGACTTCCCATATATAAATCTTTACCTCCGGACCATTCCGGAACTCCTCGTGACGTCCGGGATCTCATCCGGGACTCCGAACAACATTCGGGTTACTGCATATACATATCCCTACAACCCTAGCGTAACCGAACCTTAAGTGTGTAGACCCTACGGGTTCGGGAGACAAGCAGACATGACCGAGACGACTCTCTGGTCAATAACCAACAGCGGGACCTGGATACCCATGTTGGCTCCCACATGCTCCACGATGATCTCATCGGATGAACCACGATGTCGAGGATTCTATCAACCCCGTACGCTATTCCCTTTGTCTATCGATATGTTACTTGCCCGAGATTCGATCGTCGGTATCCCAATACCTCGTTCAATCTCGTTACCGGCAAGTCACTTTACTCGTACCGTAATGCATGATCCCGTGACCAGACACTTGGTCACTCTGAGCTCATTATGATGATGCATTACCGAGTGGGCCCAGTGATACCTCTCCGTCATACGGAGTGACAAATCCCAGTCTTGATCCATGTCACCCAACAGACACTTTCGGAGATACCCGTAGTCTACCTTTATAGTCACCCAGTTACGTTGTGACGTTTGGCATACCCAAAGCACTCCTACGGTATCCGGGAGTTACACGATCTCATGGTCTAAGGAAAAGATACTTTGACATTGGAAAACTCTAGCAAACGAACTATACGATCTTGTGCTATGTTTAGGATTGGGTCTTTGTCCATCACATCATTCTCCCAATGATGTGATCTCGTTATCAATGACATCCAGTGTCCATAGTCAGGAAACCATGACTATCTGTTGATCAACGAGCTAGTCAACTAGAGGCTCACTAGGGACACGTTGGTGTCTGTTATTCACACATGTATTATGATTTCCGGATAACACAATTATAGCATGAATAAAGACAATTATCATGAACAAGGAAATATAATAATAATGCTTTTATTATTGCCTCTAGGGCATATTTCCAACAGTCTCCCACTTGCACTAGAGTCAATAATCTAGTTACATTGTGATGAATCGAACACCCATGGAATTCTGGTGTTGATCATGTTTTGTTCTAGGGAGAGGTTTAGTCAACGGATCTGCTACATTCAGGTCCGTATGCACTTTACAAATCTCTATGTCTCCATCTTGAACATTTTCACGAATGGAGTTGAAGCGACGCTTGATGTGCCTTGTCTTCTTGTGAAACCTGGGCTCCTTGGCAAGTGCAATAGCGCCAGTGTTGTCACAGAAGAGCTTGATCGGCCCCGACGCATTGGGTATGACTCCTAGGTCGGTGATGAACTCCTTCACCCATATTGCTTCATGTGCTGCCTCCGAGGCTGCCATGTACTCCGCTTCACATGTAGATCCCGCCACGACGCTTTGCTTGCAACTGCACCAGCTTACTGCCCCACCATTCAAAATATATACGTATCCGGTTTGTGACTTAGAGTCATCCAGATCTGTGTTGAAGCTAGCGTCGACGTAACCCTTTACAAAGAGCTCTTCGTCACCTCCATAAACGAGAAACATTTCCTTAGTCCTTTTCAGGTACTTCAGGATATTCTTGACCGCTGTCCAGTGTTCCTTGCCGGGATTACTTTGGTACCTTCCTACCAAACTTAAGGCAAGGTTTACATCAGGTCTGGTACACAGCATGGCATACATAATAGAACCTATGGCTGAGGCATAGGGGATGACGCTCATCTCTTCTATATCTTCTGCCGTGGTCGGACATTGAGCTGAGCTCAATTTCATACCTTGTAACACAGGCAAGAACCCCTTCTTGGATTGATCCATATTGAACTTCTTCAATATCTTATCAAGGTATGTGCTTTGTGAAAGACCTATGAGGCGTCTTGATCTATCTCTATAGATTTTGATGCCTAATATATAAGCAGCTTCTCCAAGGTCCTTCATTGAAAAACTTTTATTCAAGTAGGCCTTGATGCTGTCCAAGAGTTCTATATCATTTCCCATCAAAAGTATGTCATCTACATATAATATGAGAAATGCTACAGAGCTCCCACTCACTTTCTTGTAAATGCAGGCTTCTCCATAAGTCTGTGTAAACCCAAACGCTTTGATCATCTCATCAAAGCGAATGTTCCAACTCCGAGATGCTTGCACCAGCCCATAAATCGAGCGTTGGAGCTTGCACACTTTGTCAGCATTCTTAGGATCGACAAAACCTTCCGGCTGCATCATATACAATTCTTCCTTAAGGAAACCATTAAGGAATGCCGTTTTGACGTCCATTTTCCATATTTCATAATCATAGAATGCGGCAATTGCTAACATGATTCGGACGGACTTCAGCTTCGCTACCGGTGAGAAAGTCTCATCGTAGTCAACCCCTTGAACTTGTCGATAACCCTTAGCGACAAGCCGAGCTTTATAGATGGTCACATTACCATCCGCGTCTGTCTTCTTCTTAAAGATCCATTTATTTTCTATGGCTCGCCGTTCAACGGGCAAGTCAGTCAAAGTCCATACTTTGTTTTCATACATGGATCCTATCTCGGATTTCATGGCTTCTAGCCATTTGTCGGAATCCGGTCCCGCCATCGCTTCTTCATAGTTTGAAGGTTCACCGTTGTCTAACAACATGATTTCCAAGACAGGGTTGCCGTACCACTCTGGTGCGGAACGTGTCCTTGTGGACCTTCGAATTTCAGTAGGAGCTTGATCAGAAGTATCTTGATCATTATCATTAACTTCCTCTCTAGTCGGTGCTGGCACCTCAGGAACATTTTCTTGAGTTGCGCCATTTTCCGGTTCAAGAGGCAATACTTCATCAAGCTCTACTTTCCTCCCACTTACTTCTTTCGAGAGAAACTCTTTCTCCAGAAAGGACCCATTCTTGGCAACAAAGATCTTGCCTTCGGATCTGAGGTAGAAGGTGTACCCAATAGTTTCTTTTGGGTACCCTATGAAGACGCATTTTTCCGATTTGGGTTCGAGCTTTTCAGGTTGAAGTTTCTTGACATAAGCATCGCATCCCCAAACTTTTAGAAATGACAGCTTAGGTTTCTTCCCAAACCATAATTCATACGGTGTCGTCTTAACGGATTTCGACGGAGCCCTATTTAAAGTGAATGCGGCAGTCTCTAAAGCATAGCCCCAAAAAGAAAGCGGTAAATCGGTAAGAGACATCATAGATCGCACCATATCTAACAGAGTGCGATTACGACGTTCGGACACACCATTACGCTGAGGTGTTCCAGGCGGCGTGAGTTGTGAAACTATTCCACATTTTCTTAAGTGTGCCCCAAACTCGTGACTCAAGTATTCTCCTCCACGATCTGATCGTAGAAACTTGATTTTCCTGTCACGTTGATTTTCAACCTCACTCTGAAATTCCTTGAACTTTTCAAAGGTTTCAGACTTGTGTTTCATTAAGTAGATATACCCATACCTACTTAAATCATCAGTGAGGGTGAGAACATAACGATAGCCACCGCGAGCCTCAACACTCATTGGAACGCACACATCGGTATGTATGATTTCCAATAAGTCGGTTGCTCGCTCCATTGTTCCTGAGAACGGAGTCTTGGTCATTTTACCCATAAGGCATGGTTCGCACGTGTCAAATGATTCATAATCAAGAGACTCTAAAAGTCCATCAGCATGGAGCTTCTTCATGCGTTTGACACCTATGTGACCAAGGCGGCAGTGCCACAAGTATGTGGGACTATCATTATCAACTTTACTTCTTTTGGTACTCACATTATGAATATGTGTAGCATCACGTTCGAGATTCATAAGGAATAAACCATTCACCATAGGAGCATGACCATAAAACATATCTCTCATAAAAATGGAACAACCATTATTCTCAGATTTAAAAGAGTAGCCATCTCGAATTAAACGAGATCCCGATACAATGTTCATGCTCAAAGCTGGCACTAAATAACAATTATTAAGGTTTAAAACTAATCCCGAAGGGAGATGCAGAGGTAGCGTGCAGACGGCGATCACATTGACCTTGGAACCATTCCCGACGCGCATCGTCACCTCGTCCTTTGCCAGTTTCCGCTTATTCCGCAGCCCCTGCTTTGAGTTACAAATGTGAGCAACTGCACCGGTATCAAATACCCAGGAGCCACTACGGGCACTAGTAAGGTACACATCAATTACATGTATATCACATATACCTTTGGTTTTGCCGGCCTTCTTATCCGCTAAGTACTTAGGGCAGTTCCGCTTCCAGTGACCGCTTCCCTTGCAATAAAAGCACTCAGTCTCGGGCTTGGGTCCATTCTTTGGCTTCTTCCCGGCAGCTTGCTTGCCGGGCGCGGCAACCCCCTTGCCGTCCTTCTTGAAGTTCTTTTTACCCTTGCCTTTCTTGAACTTAGTGGTTTTATTGACCATCAACACTTGATGTTCTTTCCTGACTTCTACCTCCGCTGATTTCAGCATAGCAAATACTTCAGGAATGGTCTTTTCCATCCCCTGCATATTGAAGTTCATCACAAAGCTCTTGTAGCTTGGTGGAAGCGACTGGAGGATTCTGTCAATGACCGCATCATCCGGGAGATTAACTCCTAGCTGAGTCAAGCGGTTATGCAACCCAGACATAGTGAGTATGTGCTCACTGACAGAACTATTTTCCTCCATCTTACAGCTGAAGAATTTGTCAGAGACTTCATATCTCTCGACCCGGGCATGAGCTTGGAAAACCATTTTCAGCTCTTCGAACATCTCATATGCTCCATGTCTCTCAAAACGCTTTTGGAGGCCCGGCTCTAGGCTGTAAAGCATGCCGCACTGAACGAGGGAGTAGTCATCGAAACGTGCCTGCCAAGCGTTCATAACGTCTTGTTCTGCAGGGAGAACGGGTGCGTCACCAAGCGGTGCTTGTAGGACATAATCTTTCTTGGCAGCTATGAGGATGATCCTCAGGTTCCGGACCCAGTCCGTATAGTTGCTGCCATCGTCTTTCAGCTTAGTTTTCTCTAGGAACGCGTTGAAGTTGAGGACTACGTTGGCCATTTGATCTACAAGACATATTGCAAAGATTTTAGACTAAGTTCATGATAATTAAGTTCAACTAATCAAATTATTAGTGAACTCCCACTTAGATTAGACATCCCTCTAGTCATCTAAGTATTACATGATCCGAGTTAAACTAGACCGTGTCCGATCATCACGTGAGACGGACTAGTCAACATCGGTGAACATCTTCATGTTGATCGTATCTTCTATACGACTCATGCTCGACCTTTCAGTCTTCTGTGTTCCGAGGCCATGTCTGTACATGCTAGGCTCGTCAAGTCAACCTAAGTGTTTGCATGTGTAAATCTGTCTTACACCCGTTGTATGTGAACGTCTGAATAAAACACCCAATGATCACGTGGTGTTTTGAAACAGCGAACTGTCGCAACGGTGCACAGTTAGGGGGAACACTTCTTGAATTTATTGTGAGGGATCATCTTATTTACTACCATCGTTCTAAGTAAACAAGATGCAAAACATGATAAACATCACATGCAATCAAATAATAAACGTGACATGATATGGCCAATATCACATAGCTCCTTTGATCTCCATCTTGGGGCTCCATGATCATCTTGTCACCGGCTTGACACCATGATCTCCATCATCATGATCTCCATCATCGTGTCTCCATGAAGTTGCTCGCCAACCATTACTTCTACTACTATGGCTAACGCGTTTAGCAATAAAGTAAAGTAATTTACATGGCGTTTCTTGATGACACGCAGGTCATATAAAAGAATAAGGACAACTCCTATGGCTCCTGCCGGTTGTCATACTCATCGACATGCAAGTCGTGATTCCTATTACAATAGCATGAACATCTCATACATCACATATAGATCATTCATCATTCATCACAACTTTGGCCATATCATATCACAAACCACTTGCTGCAAAAACAAGTTAGACGTCCTCTAATTGTTGTTGCAAGTTTTACGTGGCTGAATTAGGGTTCTAGCAAGAACGTTTTCTTACCTACGTTAAAGCCACAACGTGATTTGTCAACTTCTATTTACCCTTCATAAGGACCCTGTTCATCGATTCCGCTCCAACTAAAGTAGGAGAGACAGACACCCGCCAGCCACCTTATGCAACTAGTGCATGTTAGTTGGTGGAACCGGTCTCACGTAAGCGTACGTGTAAGGTTGGTCCGGGCCGCTTCATCCCACAATACCGCTGAAGCAAGAAAGGACTAGTAACGGCAAGAAAGTTGACAAATCTACGCCCACAACAAATTGTGTTCTACTCGCGCAAGAAGAACTACGCATAGACCTAGCTCATGATGCCACTGTTGGGGAATGTTGCAGAAAACAAAAATTTTCCTACTCGTTTCACCAAGATCATCTAGGAGTTCATCTAGCAACGAGTCATTGGATGCATCTACGTACCTTGTAGATCGCGAGCGGAAGCGTTCAAAGGAACGGTGATGATGTAGTCGTACTCGACGTGATCCAAATCACCGATGACCAGCGCCGAACGGACGACACCTCCGCGTTCAACACACGTACGGAACAGCCACGTCTCCTCTTCTTGATCCAGCAAGGGAGGGAGGAGAGGTTGAGGGAGATGGCACCAGCAGCAGCACGACGGCGTGGTGTTGATGGAGCTGCAGTACTCCGGCAGAGCTTCGCTAAGCACTATGGAGGTTGAGGAGGTGTTGGGGAGGGAGAAGGAGGCAACCAAAGGCCGAGGCGTTCAGGTATGAAGTCCCTCCTCTCCCCCACTATATATAGGGGTGCCAAGGGGGGTGGTGCGCAGCCTAGGAGATCCAATCTCCTATGGCCGGCGGCCAAGGGGAGGTTTCCCTCCCCCCCAAGGCACCTAGGAGGTGCCTTACCCTCCTAGGACTCTTGTCCCCTTAAACCCTAGGCGCATGGGCCTATGTGGGGCTGGTGCCCTTGGCCCATTAGGCCAAGGCGCACCCCCTTACAGCCCATGTGCCCCCCCGGGACAGGTGGACCCACCCGGTGGACCCCCGGGACCCTTCCGGTGGTCCCGGTACAATACCGATAACCCCGAAACTTGTCCCGATGCCCGAAACAGGACTTCCCATATATAAATCTTTACCTCCGGACCATTCCGGAACTCCTCGTGACGTCCGGGATCTCATCCGGGACTCCGAACAACATTCTGGTTACTGCATATACATATCCCTACAACCCTAGCGTAACCGAACCTTAAGTGTGTAGACCCTACGGGTTCGGGAGACAAGCAGACATGACCGAGACGACTCTCCGGTCAATAACCAACAGCGGGATCTGGATACCCATGTTGGCTCCCACATGCTCCACGATGATCTCATCGGATGAACCACGATGTCGAGGATTCTATCAACCCCGTACGCTATTCCCTTTGTCTATCGATATGTTACTTGCCCGAGATTCGATCGTCGGTATCCCAATACCTCGTTCAATCTCGTTACCGGCAAGTCACTTTACTCGTACCGTAATGCATGATCCCGTGACCAGACACTTGGTCACTCTGAGCTCATTATGATGATGCATTACCGAGTGGGCCCAGTGATACCTCTCCGTCATACGAAGTGACAAATCCCAGTCTTGATCCATGTCACCCAACAGACACTTTCGGAGATACCCGTAGTCTACCTTTATAGTCACCCAGTTACGTTGTGACGTTTGGCATACCCAAAGCACTCCTACAGTATCCGGGAGTTACACGATCTCATGGTCTAAGGAAAAGATACTTGACATTAGAAAACTCTAGCAAACGAACTATACGATCTTGTGCTATGTTTAGGATTGGGTCTTGTCCATCACATCATTCTCCTAATGATGTGATCTCGTTATCAATGACATCCAGTGTCCATAGTCAGGAAATCATGACTATCTGTTGATCAACGAGCTAGTCAACTAGAGGCTCACTAGGGACATGTTGATGTCTATTATTCACACATGTATTACGATTTCCGGATAACACAATTATAGCATGAATAAAGACAATCATCATGAACAAGGAAATATAATAATAATGCTTTTATTATTGCCTCTAGGGCATATTTCCAACACTAAGTAAGTGTGATAAGCATGTCCTGCACTTCTATTTACTATTAAGCACCAACTGAATTTCTGATAATGGCGTTTCAGGAATGATACAATCAATCCAACTGTTACCTTTGGGGTGCTTTTTGGATGGACTAATCTGAAGATGTTGGCTAGCTTGCACCGCCATCATATAATCTAGAAGCAAGGGCAAGGATTATAGGGAAAATAAAGGTACAATGCTCCCAGTAAATTATACTTTTTGGTGAAGTTTTAGTGCTTGCACAAGAAAGTAACACCATCATTATAGCTACTGCTTTTTATCCCAGGCAATTCGCCAACCAGAGGAAATGCCAACCAATACATTTTTGTACTTCCTCTGTTACAGAGGTAAAATTACTACTACTTTTGAAAGCTTTTTTTTGTTGCATGTTCCCCTTTCTTAATCTTCTATTTGTTCAAATGTACATACACGAGCTTATAATCCTTAGTACACAATGCATCTCACCATACTATTGTTTTCCTGAAAATTTATACTCACATAGTTCCATTTTTTGTATGGGTGATCTTCCGTTGCCCTGATTTGGTGTTCATATAGCATGGGACATTATAGACTCATTTTATTTTCTCTTCTTTCATGCACTAATGCATAAATCTTTTGGTATTGCCCTTATTATGTAATCTAGAGCTATGCAATGACAACCATGGCTTTACTGTTCAGGTGAGTTCCATTTATAGAGTGACCAACCCTTGGCATCTTATCTAAATTCTTTTATCCTAGATATTATGTATGCCCAGTTAAGTTCCTTATACAAGTACCTTAATTAGCCTCTTCTGACTATTAACTATTTGAACTGTTCTATTAGGACTCAGACTTTCAAAGTTATTAGGATCTGGACATGTTTACCTTAGTTTGTACAGTTTTGTGTTCTTTTGGCTTCAGGCTGCTGCTGCGCATAAAGTACAGTAAACTCAGATGATGCATGCAAAAAAACTGCAAATCTAGCATAGTTTTTGAAATTAGATTTTGTAACTAATTATGTGACACCCTTATGTTAAAATGCTTATTTGTTCTCCAACTAGGCCAACGACGGCTGCTAGCAATGATATATACATATCAACAATTCCAAGGAGGTGCATGTGTCAGTATGCATAGCATAGTATATATATGCTTGACACTGTGACTGGAGGAGATCCAGGAAGGGGTGAACTCAAAATCATCTGTGATTTGATTGGAAAATACTCTCCAGCATCTGAAACATCTAAAGGCGATCACTCGACCAAGTATGTTATACAATATACCCAGCTCGATGATTGGAGCAGTCCCAGCCGCTAATTAGTGCTAATTAGTACTCCAGTGTTGAATCACACAGCTAAGTATCAACACTCCCTCGAGACTTGGCTATTAACAAAGTAGTGCTAGGTCCTCAGCGTTCGTTCTTACTCTCTATTTTCTCGAGTTGGTTTCTCTTTATTCACTTTTTGCTTTCTATTTTCATTATCACTATTCATTTGGTATCTTGGTTTCTCTTTGTTTAGTCTCCACCCTCTTTCTCCTTACCTTATTTTTTGATTTGTATGTCTAAGTTAAGAATGAGAGGCTAGATAAACAAACAGGAAAATGCTCAGTTTGTTCAGGCCTTAGGGACGTATTCCATCACTGTCCACCAACAAGTTCAACTCCGACAACGGTTCACTGATAATGTGGGCCGGTGCACCATGTCAGCAACGTCGACAGCCTGACAGGCCATTTTCCAACTAGGCCTATTGTAAATGACGAGACCATGAGGATGTAATCAGTAATATTGCTCCTAGTATAGTTATTTAGTAAAGTTATAAGTTTCTCCTTTTGGAGTTTACTTGTACGAGTGCTCACTCCCTGCATCTTGTTCTGTTTTTTGTTCTATTTTTCAGAAAATGAAGATGTACTTTGCCGTTCCACTAATCTCGACAAAAGAGTAGATTATGGTGCCCCTTGTGCTACAGTGGAATTGAATCACAAAAAATTCTACAGATTCATCAAACAATGAAGGAGGTTAGTTTTTACCTGAGAGGCAACGGTGGCCACCGTGCTCTTCCTGGAGCCTCGCTTGCGGTCGAAAGTCATCAGCTTCAGGGAGTGCCAGCACGGCAAAAATAGACGCCACCTTCGGCAGGGAGCAACAACAGCAACTGCGAGGATTTGGCTCGCCGATACGAGCAACGGCGGCGCCATACCCGCTTCCGCAGCTCCGAGCTGCTGGTCCGCCGAGATGCAGATGGCGCCGGGGAGCCTTTGGGCCTCCAAGCTGTCGGGCCACCGAGATGCAGATGTAGCCGCAGCGCCTCTGAGCTGTAGCGAGAGCCGCTCAGCTGCCAAGCTGCAGCGCGAGCTGCCGTGAAGATGGAGCCGTGCTTTCTCTCCAGTACAAGTACAGTGGGGAGAGGGGAACGAATCCAATGAAACTGATCGATGGAACCAAGGCCAACAGTCAACCACGTGGTGATCTCTATGCTATATGTGCCACGCGTGTGTATAGGTGTCCAGAATGTGTGGTTCTATCACAGTGGCATAATTGTCATTTTATCTTGGTGCTAATTTGTAGCACCTGTATGATCTATACTGTTTTGTCTGATTTATTCCAACTACTATTCTTAAAATATAAGATTATATACAGTCACAGGTCAAAATCTGGCCCCAACCGCCTGCGGACGTGCTGCTTGTCCGCGGACATTGGTTAGTCATCACAAAAGAAATTGTATTCATGACCAGATTCCTCATTTGCAAATCATCAAATCAATACAATTACATGCAAATAAACTACTCTAAATATTCGCTGGCGACAGTCCTTATTGTTCCAGTCGTGTCCATGTCTAGCAGCCGTCTGTGCCCCTCACAGTGGAAGTGCGGTCGCCGGGGAGGAAGAGTAGAACATGGGGCATGCGGGGCTTGAGGGGCCAACGTCTCCCATGCCCTACTCTTCCTCGTCGGAGCCTAGAGCCTGCATGTAGTCGGTAGACATGAGATCGAGATGGATGGACACGTCCATCATGACGCAGTTGCGGCGCCAGGGGTCACCAGACACCCATTGTGGCGTCGGAGAATGTGACTCCGCCTGTGATGTGACTGTTGTTGGAAATTGATTCTGTCTATAGCAAGGGTAAGATATTAAGCTTGAAATTAGTCATTTAGGGTTTACACTATTGTTTGCATTTCACATTTCTTTTTAATAGCTTCCTCATGGTACTAGTATGCATCAATACCTAATAAAAAATATGGTTCAAAATTATGTGGTGTACAAAATCTCAAAAGCACTTTGGAACTGATAAAAGTAAATTTGTTTGTTGTGAGCAGCAAGGATCTTGATATGGTGCTTAAAAGCATTAACCCCTTCTTCATTGTTCACATACATTTGTTGTTCCTTTACTGGTTTACTTTTCTTGGCGTTTTTTGTGTGTGTCTGTTTTTATGACCAGTTTGGCCATTGCTCTAGAGGGAGTCGTTCAACTCAAAAAGAGCAAAGAATTTGAGACTGCTTTACCTTTCTTCAACAGTTCATATTCAACAACCAACTTTAGCCAAGAACAAACCATCAGCAAGAAAGTGTAACCTGGGATAGGTGTGCAGAAATCCTTGAGAAAAAAGATAATCACAATGAAATGCTACTTTCCAGGGATATATTGTGGTCCTTCAATTTTTCAGTAGGGAACTCAAAAGGTTTGTGGAGAGAGGAAGTTGATTTTCTTCTTATTGCACTTTGTTTTCTTCCATTTGTTTGTGTCTCTTGAAAGCTAATGTTGTTGCGGTGTCTTTTTTTTTACATTTTCATTTTGTTGGGAGAAAGATGATGCTCTTTCTTGGGAAATTACTTATTAGATAAAACAATAGTCACCTTACAAAGTTCTTCCCCAAATGTTTTTGTGTGTGCAACTGTGATCGGTTTTCTTATTCATTTATTGTACAGTTTTATTCTGCAGAAGCGGCAAACAAGTTAATTATGAGGATGGCGAAAGAGTACATATCTTAGTTACCAGAAGCTGGGCGCTATCAAAACAATCTACATGATCTATCTCTGCCTATGTAGCTTTTCTTACAAAAGTCAGGTGATCAAAATAATCTACATGATGCATCTCTGCCTATGTAGCTTTGCTTAGCATAAACTGATCGCATGGTTTTCTTTTAGCCTATTAACCTACCATCAATGTAATATATAGCACTACGTATGAACTATTTCCTTATGTTTAAAGAATATCGGTCTCTAAATATTCCAACTTGCATGGCTTGAAAACTTGGTTTGCTATCGCCCTTCGCGCCATCGGTGCAACGGGTCATCTAGCATGGAAAAAGGTCAAGCATATGCTTTCGCCTTCAAATGCACTTCCAAGGGACTGTGCTGATCGTCTACTCAATATAAGCAAGTTGCAAGAGCCCCTTGTTATATAACTTAGCATTAGCATAGATGCCTACCAAGACTTCTATGTTTATCATCCTTTTGAATCTTATATAATCACCTAAGACCATCCTGTGCGTTTAACTGTCGGTCATTTGCTGCTTCGACTACTGTGTGGTATGCTTTTGAAACGGCTATGATGAAAGAAATATATGCTTTTGCCTTCAAGTGCACGTCCAAGGGCCTCTGCATAATTGTCTATCACTATCGCTTGCTTGCTGCATGCAGTATGAGCTGTGCTTTGGCAGCAACAATACTTTAAAAAATCGTTCCTTTGTCTATTGCTCTGCTCATTGCAGGTATGCAAGCTCTGCTTTTTGGAATTCTTGGTGTAAAGAAAAATATTTTTGTTTGCTCTATCAAGAATATTAGCTCGAATAAGTCTAGATGTATGCCAACTGAAAGGTCTCTTATGCGTTTATTTCCATATGTTTCATTCTGTACCTACATATTTCAATGCACACTCTTCTAATACTTGGCTCGCGCTCGGCCTTTGCGCCATGGGCGCAACGGGTCATCTAGTACAGACAAAGGACCACTCATGGTCACCCTAACGCCAATGTTTTGCAGGGGAATCGCTATGAGACTCATGAATATGAGCGTGTTTCCTCTAATCGCTATGTTCACAAAACTAAGAACTTTTCTGCATATTCTTATGAGTATTATTCTCCTCCTACTAAGCTATTTGCTAGGGCTCCTAAGCCAAAGTTCTCAGATGCTGCACTTAGAATCATTGCTTCTAAGCCACCCTAGAAGATGTGGGTGGTTAAGAAGAATTAACTTCTCTTGTAGGGAAAGGTCTCCAGCTAGAAAGCAAAATCTTCTGACGACAATGCTGGAGACCTAAAACATCTTGTGGGACGCAAGATAAAATGTTCCATTGGTCTTATCATGTATTTCGTCCTAGGGTTCCTTGACGAGCATCCTATCATGCCTAACAAGAATCTGAACTTTGATAATATGCTTGTTCGCTACATGTTTCTGCTTCACAATACTCTTGATGAATCCTATCCTGCTAACTGCACTATAGGGTACAACTCCGAAAGCCACTGAATGGATTATGGACAGCAGCTGCACCAACCACATGACTGGTGATCAAAGTCTTCTTATGGATTCAACCCTACGTCCATCTACTAAGAGCCACATCACATTTGCTGACACAGGTAAAATCAAGGTATTGGGTCTTGGTAGAGTTGCTATCTCAAAGGATCAGCACATGGATAAAGTGATGCTTGTTGAATCCCTTGGATACAACTTAATGTCCGCGTCAATGCTTTGTGATCTGAATATGATTGTGATATTTGGAAAATATCGTTGTCTTGTGCTAATGGAATCTGACAAATATCTAGTCTTCGAAGGCTATCGAAGAGGCGATCTGTATATGGTAGATTTCTCAGCAGGACCACAGCTTGCCGTATGTCTTCTAGCAAAGGCTTCAGAATGCTGGCTATGGCATCGACGGCTAGGACATGTAGGCATGAGGAACCTATACACTCTCGCGAAGAAGACGCACATCATTGGCATTGAGGGCGTCAAGTTGAAGAAGGATCATCTATGTGGTGCCTGTGAAGCTGGAAAGATGACTAGAGCCAAGCATCCCTCGAAGACAATCATGACTACCTCATGCCCCTTCGAGCTGCTTCACATGGATCTATTTGGCCCTACTCACTACTCTACCCTTACTACTACTGCACATCTCTATGGCTTCGTTATTGTTGATGATTACTCAAGATACACCTGGGTGCACATAATTCTCTATAAGACTATAGTGCAGGATGTCTTCAGACGCTTCGCAAATTGGGCCATGACGAATTATGGCATCAAGATCAAGCACATCCAGAGTGACAATGGCACTGAGTTCAAGAATGCTGGCCTCGACATTTATCTTGATACTTTGGGCATCACACATGAGTTCTCTGCTCCTTACACACCTCAGCAGAATGGCATCGTGGAGCGCAAGAACAGAACACTCATTGAGATGGTGCGAACAATGCTCGATGAGTACAAGACTCCAAGAAAATTCTGGCCTGAAGCTATTGATACTGCATGCCACATCATCAACAGAGTATATCTTCACAAGTTCTTCAAGAAGACATCTTATGAACTTCTGACTGGCAAGAAGCCAAACGTCAGTTACTTCAAAGTCTTTGGTGCTAGGTGCTGGATCAAAAATCTACATCACACGTCTAAATTCGCACCGAAAGCACATGAAGGTTTTATGCTTGGTTACGGAAAGGACTCGCACACCTACAGAGTCTTCAACCTCTTTCACTATAAAGTGGTTGAAACTGTAGATGTGTGGTTCGATGAGACTAACGGCTCGCAAAGAGAGCACCTGCCAAATGTGCTAGATGAAGCTACACCAGGTGAAGCTATCAAGTTCATGGGTACTGGAGAAATCATACCCACGGAGGAACAGGCTGAGGATGAGATTATCATTTCTGCACCTAATCAACCTGAAGACAATGCTCGGTCCGAAGCCAATGCTGAAGATGAAGACAATAGTCAGTCAGATCAAAATCTTCGTCCAGCTCATCCTCGGGTTGTAAATGAAGTCCAGATTGAGAAGATCATTGATAGCATCAACGCTCCTGGCCCTCTCACTCGATCAAGATCTACACAACTAGAAAACTTCTGTGGATACTTTGCCTTTGTCTCTATATCTGAACCCAAGAAAGTCGAATAAGCCCTCATGGAACCTGAATGGATTCAAGCTATGCAAGAAGAGCTTCAACAATTTGAGCTGAATAATGTGTAAGAGCTTTTCAAACGTCCTGATCCTCGCAAGCACAATGTCATTGGCACGAAATGGATCTATCACAACAAGCAAGATGAACTTGGACAAGTTGTCAGAAACAAAGCTCACCTTATTGCTCAAGGTTACACACAAGTGGAAGGAATATACTTTGATGAAACCTTTGCTCCCGTGGCTCGGCTTGAATCCATTCGCATAATGCTAGCTTATGCCAATCATTACAACATTCTTCTGTATCAAATGGATGTGAAGAGTGCCTTTCTCAACGGCAAAATCGAAGAAGAAGTGTATGTCGCTCAACCACTTGGTTTTGAAGATCCTAAACATCCTAATATGGTGTACAAGCTCAACAAGGCACTGTATGGCCTCAAACAAGCACCTCGCGCTTGGTATGACACACTCAAGGAATTCCTGAAGAGCAAAGGCTTCAAACCTGGTTCACTAGATCCCAGTCTCTTCATGAAGACATATGATGGTGAACTATTTGTGTGTCAAATATATGTTGATGACATTATCTTCAGATGCACGGATAAGAGATACAGTGATGAGTTTGGATACATGATGCAAGAGCAATATCAGATGTCCATGATGGGGGAGCTGAAATTCTTCCTTGGTCTTCAAATCTGTCAACAGTGCAATGGCATCTTCATATCGCAAGAAAAGTACCTCAAAGATTGCCTGAAAAAGTTTGGAATGCGAGACTACAAAGGGTACATGATGCCAATGCCAACCAAAAGTCATCTCGGCCCTGACGACAATGGTAAAGAGTTCGATTAAAAGGTATACCGCTCCATGATTGGTTCTTTGCTCTATTTATGTGCATCTGGGCCTGATATTATGCTTAGCATTTGCATGTGTACCCGATTCCAAGTAGCACCAAAGGAGTCGCATCCCTTGCGGTGAAGCGAATACTTCGATATTTGGCTCACACCCCAACACTAGGATTATGGTATCCAAAGGGCCCAACATTTGATCTAGTTGGATATTCTGATGCTGATTATGCTAGTGACAATGTTGATCGCAAGTCCACTTCAGGAACATGTCACTTTCTTGTATGATCCATTGTCTGTTGGTCTTCAAAGAAGCAGAACTGTGTATCACCCTCCACTGCTGAATCTGAATACATTGTTGTTGGATCATGATGTGCTCAGCTTCTCTGGATGAAGCAAACTCTCAAGGACTATGCATCAACACGAAGAATTTGCCACTCTTCTGTGACAATGAAAGCGCCATCAAGCTTTCCAAGAATCCAGTTCAGCACTCGGAGACAAAGCACATCGGGATTCGTCATCACTTTCTCAGAGATCATGTCAACAAGGAAGACATTGATATCATTCATGTCAACACTGAAGAGAAACTGGCTAATATCTTCACTAAGCCCTTGGACAAGAAGAGGTTTTGCAAGCTGCAGTGTGAGCCAAATATCTTAGAATCCTCAAATGTCCAGTGAATGGACACACATCCTAACGCTTATGCATGTTGATGACTTAGATGCGCAACACACTAAGTAACGTATTTCTTCAATCAATGAAGACTTACCCTCTGAGTGTGAATACATTAATGTGGAATTTGACTTCGGAGGGCCACGATAATTGTGCGCCGTGTCTGGGTCCAATACTTCCTATACGGTGGGTAATGCCACCACCACAACTTTTCAAAGATTTTCATTTGGCGTCATGATTGCATTATCTTCACTTTTGGATTGTCTTCAACATTGGTTTATCTTCAAAATCTATATCTTCGCAATATTGATTTGTCTTCAACGATATTTATATATATTTGCATATGTGCTCTGTCCTCTATAGCATTCACTTATACCTATGTCTTCACGTTGCTATTTTTTTGACCTAAGTGAATGTGATCGGACCCTAATCCCTTCTGTGCTACTCCCTCAAATTCTTTCTGTCTAAGTCATGTGCATTCTGTTGACACTTGTCGAATATCTTCTCTGTGTCCTTGTCAGCAGAAGATACAGAGACACACTTTTAAAACAGCTTTTAATGTCTTATCCTTGGCCTAAAAACCAGATAAGCCGGAACGACGACCCGACAATCCAGGCGTGCGTGGGAACATTGATCAACTCCTGATAAGTTGCATGCACGCCACGTGTCCTTCAAATGTGAACCGCCAGGGGCACCTACGTAATTGCGCTGCATCACCCTCCTTCCTATAAATACACACCCCTCATGGTCAATATCTGTTCTTCCACCTCGACACCTCGCTCAAACCCTAGTGCCACAACTAACTCGCATCGACGCCAGAGACGAAGCGCGTAGCTTCCGCGACTTCTTCGACGCCGTCCTCACGTCGGTCGCGGACCTCTTCCTCTCCGCCGCTGCCGTAGGTGTCTTCCGCCGCCAAGTTAGGGCGTGGAAGATTGGACTGCTCGGCCTCCCTTCCACCTCGTCTAGCAGTTCATCTGTGGTAATTAAATCTTCTTTTTACAGTCTTTTTGATTTGTCAAATCCATCCACTTCAATCAAAAAGTGGTTTATTCACTTCCAAATCTGGATCTGTCTCTTTCTACATCTCATGTATTGCAGAGTATGTTCACTTATGCGTCAAAAGTAGTTAGATTCCTCACTTGTACCTATTATTGGATTCGTATAAATCTGGAACCAACTTCATTCAATAAGTGAATGTCTTTGCACTGTGAGGTCAATTGTCTTCTTAACTGATTTATCTTCAAAATCTTCTGAGAACGCATATGACCTCTTCCCCTTCCCTCACATCTCTAATGCTGTCACAGGTACATGTCCATGCGAGAATCCCTTGGTTCTCATAGTCTGCATTCATTTGCAGAATTCTTACAGCGTCACATCGAATCTCCTGAAGCCAGTTCTTGTCTGACCAGCAAACGGAAGCCTTTCATTGTATTGAAGCCGATCAGTCTGAACATTATGGCTTCTGAGAAGTCTACACGAAAAGGAGGCAGGCAACGCCGTGGCAACACTGCACTGGAGTTGCCTGAAGATCTTTATGAACTCTACAAGTCTGACCCAGAAGAGAGTTGCACCCAGCGCAAGAACTGGATCTAGTGGATCCGAAGATATTGGGCAGAACAGTGGTTCAAGTACAAGTTTGTAACACCTGAATATGCTGAGAAGAATGCCATCAAGCGCTTGTGGGGTGATTGTCTGTACCAAAACTTGGTACCGAAGACTAAGGCTGAAGGTATTTAACAGGAGTTCTATCCTTCTATGGTCAGAGGACCACAGCCTGAGAATGCCGACCCATCATCTCTCCTATGGTGTCGTGAATACAATCTATTCAAGCTCAACTTTTAGTTTGCAAAAGATTCAGCTGTTAAGAACCAGAAGGAGTTTGGCCTCAACTTCAACCCTCGCCCCTCTGCTCCAAGGTCAGATGGAACTCGTGAAGCCAATGAGAACAGGATTGGCCCCTTTGCCAACTTTCATGGGCTTCTGTCCCATATTGCTGCCTAGAGAGCTGCTGTGGAGCAATCTGAAGAAGAAGCAGACTCTAATGATGCTCCATCGCCACCAAAGCAGAAGAAGAAGGCAAAAGCTTCAAAGCTATCTGCCTCTGCTGCTCCAAAAGCTTCAACCAAGAAGCCACTGAAAACTACACCTCCTAAATCCAGTGTGCAATCTGAAGATTTGTCTTGTGTGTCCAAGAGGACCAAGAAGCCATTGCCCAAGAAAGTTGCAGGGCAACCCCTCACTCTTGCTGCTGTTCTGTGAAACGAGGAAGACACCATTGATTTGTCAAGCGATGAAGATCTTGGTGATGAAGTGATACGTCTCCAACGTATCTATAATTTTTGATTGTTCCATGCTATTATATTACCCCTTTTGTATGTTTATGGGCTTTATTTTACACATCTATATCATTTTTGGGACTAACCTACTAACCGGAGGCCCAGCCCATATTGCTGTTTTATTGCCTGTTTCAGTATTTTGAAGAAAAGGAATATCAAACGTAGTCCAAACGGAATGAAACCTTCGGCAGTGTGATTTTTTGGAAGAATATGATCCGGGAGACTTGGAGTTCACGTCAGAAGATCCTCGAGGAGTCCACGAGATAGGAGGGCGCGCCCCCCTACTGGGCGCGCCCCCTATCTCGTGGGCCCCTCGAGCACCTCCCGACCGACTACTTTCGCCTATATATGCCTACGTACCCTAAAACCATCAAAAATCAAGATAGATTGGGAGTTCCGCCGCCGCAAGCCTCTGTAGCCACCAAAAACCTCTCGGAAGCCCGTTCCGGCACCCTGCCGAAGGGGGAATCCATCACCGGTGGCCATCTTCATCATCCCGGCGCTCTCCATGACGAGGAGGGAGTAGTTCACCCTCGGGGCTGAGGGTATGTACCAGTAGCTATGTGTTTGATCTCTCTCTCTCTCTCTCGTGTTCTCTCTCGTGTTCCCTCTATGGCACGATCTTGATGTATCCCGAGCTTTGCTATTGTAGTTGGATCTTATGATGTTTCTCCCCCTCTACTCTCTTGTGATGAATTGAGTTTCCCCTTTTGAAGTTATCTTATCGGATTGAGTCTTTTATGAGAACACTTGATGTATGTCTTGCCGTGTTTATCTGTGGTGACAATGGGATTTCACGTGTTTCTTGATGTATGTTTTGGTGACCAACTTGCGGGTTCCACCCATGAACCTATGCATAGGGGTTGGCACACGTTCTTGACTCTCCGATAGAAACTTTGGGGCACTCTTTGAAGTACTTTTTGTTGGTTGGATGAATCTGAGGTTGTGATACATATCATATAATCATGCCCATGGATACTTGTGGTGACAATGGAGTATCTAGGTGACATTAGGGTTTTGGTTGATTTGTGTCTTAAGGTGTTATTCTAGTACGAACTCTTTTATAGATTGATCCGAAAGAATAACTTTGAGGTGGTTTAGTACCCTACCATAATCTCTACGTTTGTTCTCCGCTATTAGTGTCTTTGGAGTGACTCTTTGTTGCATGTTGAGGGATTGTTATATGATCTATCTATGTTATTATTGTTGAGAGAACTTACACTAGTGAAAGTATGAACCCTAGGCCTTGTTTCCTATCATTGCAATACCGTTTACGCTCACTTTTATCATTAGTTACCTTGCTGTTTTTATTATTTCAGATTACAAATACCTATATCTACTATCCATATTGCACTTGTATCACCATCTCTTTGCCGAACTAGTGCACCTATACAATTTACCATTGTATTGGATGTGTTGGGGACACAAGAGACTCTTTGCTATTTGGTTGCAGGGTTGCTTGAGAGAGACCATCTTCATCCTATGCCTCCTACGGATTGATAAACCTTAGGTCATCCACTTGTGGGAAATTTGCTACTGTCCTACAAACCTGTGCACTTGCAGGCCCAACAACGTCTACAAGAAGAAGGTTGTGTAGTTGATTATTGTTCCCATAAGTTATTTGCTCGCAAAATCCCTATGCATAGGAAGTGGGTTAGGCTAAAATGTGCTAGTCATATGCTTCATGATGCTCCCGTTATGTTTCAATTCTTATCTTTTATGTGAGCATCATTGCCATCATCATGCCTAGCTAGAAAGGCATTAAAGAAAAGCGCTTGTTGGGAGACAACCCAACATTTATCCTTACTATTTTGGTGTGTTCACATGATTATGCTACTTTAGTAATCACGTTTTATAGCTTTTGTTTCAATAAAGTGCCAAGTAAGACCTTTAGGATTGCTTACGGTGATAGTTGTGTTGATCCCGTTGAAAATCAGAAACTTTTGCACCCAGTAAATTAGTTTAGTTAATTCACAGAAACGTGCTTCTGATCTGATTCGTTTTGCTCCGGATTGGCACACGAATTTCTGAGGACTTCCTAATTTGGTAGGATTTTTGGAGTTCCATAAGTATACGTTTGATACAGATTAATACAGACTGTTCTGTTTTTGACAGATTCTGGTTTCTATGTGTTGTTTGCCTATTTTGATGAATCTATGAGTAGTATCGGAGGGTATGAACCATAGATAAGTTGGAGTACAGTAGATATTACACCAATATGAATTTAGAATGAGTTCATTACAGTACCTAACTGGTGATTTTATTTTCTTATACTAACGGAGCTTACGAGTTTTCTGTTGAGTTTTGTGTTGTGGAGTTTTCAAGTTTTGGGTAAAGATTCGATGGACTATGGAATAAGGAGTGGTAAGAGCCTAAGCTTGGGAATGCCCAAGTCACCCCAAGGTAATATTCAAGGACAACCAAGAGCCTAAGCTTGGGTATGCCTCGGAAGGCATCCCCTCTTTCGTCTTCGTCCATTGGTAACTTTACTTGGAGCTATATTTTTATTCACCACATGATATGTGTTTTGCTTGGAGCATCATTTTATTTTGCTAGTATTTGCTTGCTGTCATTTAGAATAATGTTTTGCATCTTTAGTTTCAATAAAGAAGTCAATGATAGCCTTTGCCATGCTTATTTTGCTAGTATACATGTTGCTGTTTGAAAACAGAAAGTTTACCGTTGTTGCAAAAATTCCCTAGAAAAGTCAGAGAATGATATAATGTTGAAACTTTTTGCATAATGAGCTCTGATAAATTTACTACAGTGGGAATTTTAGTTCGTATTTTTTTGGAGTTAGGGAAGTATTGATACTCCTGCATTCTTTACAGACTGTACTGTTTTGGCAGATTGCTGTTATGTTTGCATTGTTTGCATATGTTTGCTTGTTTAATTATTCTATTTGAGGATAGGAGTATTAAATATGCAGAGGCATTTAGTATGCAATGTTGAATAATAATATTAGTGATTTGTTACAGTAGAAAATGATAAGGTTTTGCATTGGTTTATACTAACCTATCTCACGAGTTCTTGTTGAGTTTGTTGTGGATGAAGCTTTTGATAAAAAGAGAAACCATGATATGAGAGGAACTAAGGAGACACAAAAGTTCAAGCTTGGGGATGCCCAAGGCACCCCAAGATAATATTTCAAGAAGTCTCAATCATCTAAGCTTGGGGATGCCCCGGTAGGCATCCCACCTTTCTTCTTCAACCACTATCGGTTAGTATCGGTTGAGCCTAAGTTTTTGCTTCTTCACATGAGTTGTGCTATCCTTGCAATGTCATTTATTTTGTCTTGCTTGCTGTTTGAATACAATACCAAGATCTGAAATTCTTAAATGTTAGAGAGTCTTCACATAGTTACATAATTATTTAGCTACTCATTGATCTTCACTTATATCTTTTTGGAGTAGTTTGTCATTTGCTCTAGTGCATCACTTATATCTTTTAGAGCACGACGGTGGTTATATTTTGTAGAAATTGCTAGTCTCTCATGCTTCACTTATATCTTTTTGAGAGTCTTTTAGAACAGCATGGTTTTTGCTTTGGTTACAAAGTTGGTCCTAGAATGATGAGCATCCAAGTTGGGTATAATAAAAACTATCATAGAAAGTGAATTGGATGCTATGATCAACCTGATGCTTGATAATTGTTTTGAGATATGGAGGTAGTGATATTAAAGTCATGCTAGTTGGGTGATTATGAATTTAAAGAATGCTTGTGTTGAAGTTTGTGATTCCCGTAGCATGCACGTATGGTGAACCGCTTTGTGATGAAGTTGGAGCACATATTTATTTATTGATTGTCTTCCTTATGAGTGGCAGTCGGGGACGAGCGATGGTCTTTTCCTACCAATCTATCCCCCTAGGAGCATGCGCGTAGTGCTTTGGTTTTTGATGACTTCTAAATTTTTGCAATAAGTGCATGAGTTCTTTTGATTAATGTTGAGTCCATGGATTATACGCACTTCCACCATTGCTAGCCTCTCTTGTACCGTGCAACTTTCGCCGGTACCATACACCCACCATACTCCTTCCTCAAAACAGCCACCATACCTACCTATTATGGCATTTCCATAGCCATTCTGAGATATATTGCCATGCAAATTTCCACCATTCCATTCATATGACACACATTACTTTTGTCATATTGCTCTTTGCATGATCATGTAGTTGACATTGTATTTGTGGCAAGGCCACCTTCATAATTTTCATACATGTCGCTCTTGATTCATTGCATATCCCGGTACACCGCCGGAGGCATTCATATAGAGTCATATCTTGTTCTAGCTTTGAGTTGTAAATCCATAAAAGTGTGATGATCTTCATTATTAGAGCATTGTCCTAGTGAGGAAAGGATGATGAAGACTATGATTCCCCCACAAGTCGGGATGAGACTTCGGACTTTACAAAAAGAAAAAAAGGAAAAAAAAAGAGAAAGGCCAAAAAGAAAAAAAAGGGGGGGGCAAAGAAAAAAAAAGAGAAAAAGAAAAAAAAGAAAAGAAAAGAAAAAAATAAAATGAGAGAAAAAGAGAGAAGGGACAATGCTATTATCTCTTTTTCCACACTTGTGCTTCAAAATAGCACCATGATCTTCATGATAGAGAGTCTCATATGTTGTCACTTTCATATACTTGTGGGAATTTTTCATTATAGAACTTGGCTTGTATATTCCAATGATGGGCTTCCTCAAAGTGCCCTAGGTCTTCTTGAGCAAGCAAGTTGGATGCACACCCACTTAGTTTCTTTTGTTGAGCTTTCATATATTTATAGCCCTAGTGCATGGGATGCATCCGTTGCATGGCAATCCCTACTCACTCACATTGATATCTATTAATGGGCATCTCCATAGCTTGTTGATACGCCTAGTTGATGTGAGACTATCTTCTCTCTTTTTTGTCTTCTCCACAACCACTGTTCTATTCCACATATAGTGCTATGTCCATGGCTCACGCTCATGTATTGCGTGAAAGTTGAAAGAGTTTGAGATTATTAAAGTATGAAACAATTGCTTGGCTTGTCATCGGGGTTGTGCATGATTAAATACCTTGTGTGATGAAGATAGAGCAACAGCCAGACTATATGATTTTGTAGGGATAACTTTCTTTGGCCATGTTATTTTGAGAAGACACGATTACTTTCATTAGTATGCTTGAAGTATTACTATTTATTATGTCAATATGAACTTTTATTTTGTATCATTTGGATCTGAACATTCATGCCCCAATAAATAAAATTACATTGAGAATTATGCTAGGTAGCATTCCACATCAAAAATTCTATTTTTATCATTTACTTACTTGAGGACGAGTAGGAATTAAGATTGGGGATGCTTGATACATCTCCAACGTATCTATAATTTTTGATTATTCCATGCTATTATATTACCCCTTTTGGATGTTTATGGGCTTTATTTTACACATTTATATCATTTTTGGGACTAACCTACTAACCGGAGGCCCAGCCCATATTGCTGTTTTATTGCCTGTTTTAGTATTTCGAAGAAAAGGAATATCAAATGGAGTCCAAACGGAATGAAACCTTCGGCAGCGTGATTTTTTGGAAGAATATGATCCGGGAGACTTGGAGTTCATGTCAGAAGATCCTCGAGGAGTCCACGAGATAGGAGGGCGCGCCCCCTGTCTCGTGGGCCCCTTGAGCACCTCCCGACCGACTACTTTCGCCTATATATGCCTACGTACCCTAAAACCATCAAAAATCAAGATAGATTAGGAGTTCCGCCGCCGCAAGCTTGTGTAGCCACCAAAAACCTCTCGGGAGCCTGTTCTGGCACCCTGCCGGAGGGGGAATCCATCACCGGTGGCTATCTTCATCATCTCGGCGCTCTCCATGACGAGGAGGGGGTAGTTCACCCTCGGGGCTGAGGGTATGTACCAGTAGCTATGTGTTTGATCTCTCTCTCTCTCTCTCTCGTGTTCTCTCTCGTGTTCCCTCTATGGCACGATCTTGATGTATCCCGAGCTTTGCTATTGTAGTTGGATCTTATGATATTTCTCCCCCTCTACTCTCTTGTGATGAATTGAGTTTCCCCTTTTGAAGTTATCTTATCGGATTGAGTCTTTTATGAGAACACTTGATGTATGTCTTGCCGTGTTTATCTGTGGTGACAATGGGATTTCACGTGCCTCTTGATGTATGTTTTGGTGACCAACTTGCGGGTTCCACCCATGAACCTATGCATAGGGGTTGGCACACGTTCTTTACTCTCCGTAGAAACTTTGGGGCACTCTTTGAAGTACTTTGTGTTGGTTGGATGAATCTGAGATTGTGTGATACATATTGTATAATCATGCCCATGGATACTTGTGGTGACAATGGTGTATCTAGGTGACATTAGGGTTTTGGTTGGTTTGTGTCTTAAGGTGTTATTCTAGTACGAACTCTTTTATAGATTGATCCGAAAGAATAACTTTGAGGTGGTTTCGTACCCTACCATAATCTCTATGTTTGTTCTCCGCTATTAGTGTCTTTGGAGTGACTCTTTGTTGCATGTTGAGGGATTGTTATATGATCTATCTATGTTATTATTGTTGACAGAACTTGCACTAGTGAAAGTATGAACCCTAGGCCTTGTTTCCTATCATTGCAATACCGTTTACGCTCACTTTTATCATTAGTTACCTTGCTGTTTTTATTATTTCAGATTACAAATACCTATATCTACTATCCATATTGCACTTGTATCACCATCTCTTCGCCGAACTAGTGCACCTATACAATTTACCATTGTATTGGGTGTGTTGGGGACACAAGAGACTCTTTGCTATTTGGTTGTAGGGTTGCTTGAGAGAGACCATCTTCATCCTACGCCTCCTACGGATTATAAACCTTAGGTCATTGTCGGTGTCAAAACCGGCGGATCTCGGGTAGGGGGTCCCGAACTGTGCGTCTAGGCGGATGGTAACAGGAGACAAGGGACACGATGTTTTACCCAGGTTCGGGCCCTCTTGATGGAGGTAAAACCCTACGTCCTGCTTGATTTATATTGATGATGTGGGTATTACAAGAGTAGATCTACCACGAGATCAAGGAGGCTAAACCCTAAAAGCTAGCCTATGGTATGATTGTTGTCCTTCTACGGACTAAACCATCCGGTTTATATAGACACCAGAGAGGGCTAGGGTTACACAGAGTCGGTTACAATGGTAGGAGATCTACATATCCGTATCGCCAAGCTTGCCTTCCACGCCAAGGAAAGTCCCATTCGGACACGGGACGAAGTCTTCAATCTTGTATCTTCATAGTCTTGGAGTCCGACCGATGATGATAGTTCGGCTATCCGGACACCCCCTAGTCCAGGACTCCCTCAGTAGCCCCCGAACCTGGCTTCAATGACGACGAATCCGGCGCGTATATTGTCTTCGGCGTTGCAAGGCGGGTTCTTCTTCAAACTTCATGTACCTGCCGAATAGTGTCCGACTTCCCTATAAATGTTGCGCTTCTTGGCTTCTACGTCCAATAATGGCCCTCTTCCACGTGTCATATGAATGCGAAAAGCTAGTGTATTTTTACATTTTACCCCCTGGCCGCGCAAACGAGCCGCCTATAAGAGAGGCGAGGATCTAGATCCAACTCACACCATCCTCCTTCCGCAAGTACTCATCGAAGCGCCTCTGACAAAAATCCATTCCATCATGGATAGTCAACGCGGCTCCTCCTCTCGCGCTCCCAGCCCTCACCAGGAGATTGGGGGAGATGCTCGGTTCCACACAGCGAGCTAGTGACGCTCCAAACCGAGGGATATCTTCCCCCAGCCTTCATGGTTCCGGTTCGAGCCGGACTGGCCACCTTCAGGGGTGGAAAGCAGGCGGAGAGCGTCCCCAACCTTTCCAATGGAGAGCGGGTATGCTTCGTCCCTTATCTAATAAGGGGACTCAGATTTCCCATACATCCGTTTCTCCGGGGGCTCCTGGAGTTCTATGGACTCCAGCTTCACCACCTTACACCTGCCTCCATTCTGCACATCGCGGGCTTTGTAGCTCTTTGCGAGCTGTTCTTGGGCATCGAGCCCCATTTTGCGCTGTGGAATAGATTGTTTTGCCTCGTACCCCGTTCTCACGAGGGGTCGATATATCAAGTGGGCGGAGCCAAAATATGGCGCATCGCCGGGACCGGATATCTATCTGGTACCCCGAAGAAGGCGTCCGAAAACTGGCCTTCGGAATGGTTCTACATGGAGGACGCCCCTCTGTCGGATCCAGTTCAGATCGGCCTCCCGGAGTTCAGCAATGCTCCCTTTAAGAAACGCTTGAGTTGGCGCCCGCGGAGCCCTCAACGGGAAGATGATGGGAGCGTCCATTATCTGATGGGCCGGATTAGGTTACTGGCCCACTCCGGATTGACCATGATTGGAATTATGGCCACGTGCATTATGTGAGGGGTGCAGCCGCTCCAATATAGGGGCCACCCCATGTGGGATTTCAACGGGGAAGATGACGCCACCCGTCATGGCCGCAGAGGGCCGGGATCGGCCGCCGATCTGGCAAAGATCATGTCTGGCTTGTACAAGGGGGAGAAGGAGGACTTCCTCCGCACGAGTCCATTGAATGGATTCTCCATGAATAACCCTCGGAGCTGGGTAAGCGGACTTTTATCTATCCGATCCATATTTCCAAAGTCGAGTGTCTTACTTTGTGATTTTGATGCAGGAACTGCGCCGGGACGTGGAGGGCATACAAAGCCTAACTCCACAGCCCGAGGATCCGGGACGATCCCTTGATCCGGCCTCCGAAGAGGATCCAGACATAAAGGTGGAGCTGATTGACGGGGTGTTCCACCAACTTAGCATGGACAATGTCCTAGTCGCCATTACGGCTGACTACCCCGGTTTATTTCCGGCTTCCCAGGTGACTACGACCGGAGTCCTGACACCATCATTTGATCCATGCTCATTTCTGACCATCCTATACCGATGGTGCATCGGAGGAGGCGTCTTTAAGGCGGGAAGCCGAACCCGCGGCGGCTGACCAGCAAGGGTCAGTTCGGCCCAGCAGGCGGAAGAGGAGTGCGACGCAAATTGAAACGTCGCTGCAACGGTACGGCGCACCGCTGTTTTTAAGGGAAGGATCCCTAGGAGGTATATTAACGCTCATGACTTTTCCAGGAGAAAGAGCGCTCGCCGGACAGTGTCCAGAGAGGTTGCCAATCAAGCCTCCGCCAACCATGCTCCAACGCGTGGTCCGGAAGGGGAGGCGAACACAAGGCATGAGCCGGATGCTCCTCCAACGGAGGATACCGACAGGCTGTCCGCCACCAGGTCTGAGGTGGAGAGCGCCATGAATCACAGGCGTCGCCGGACAGTTCTTCGTGATGCGTGTTTCTCCCCGGAGGCGTTGAATGCCTTTAATGAGGGAGACGCGCACCTCCGTGCCGCTCAAGATGGTTTAACCACAGCCATGGAGCAGTATGTGAAGGACATACGGGTAAGCAATTTTAATAGTTATATATGCCAGTAGCCCCCGAGACTTAAAATAGTTAAAATAACTGATTTAAGGATCATTTGTTATGCAGGATCTTACGGAGAAGAATACCCACCTGTCCCAGGAGCTTCAAGAGTGCAAGGCCCAACTTGAGGCCGCACTGGCCGCCACAGGGGGAGCTACAGAGACCCCCGCTGGTAATACGTACTTCGAAAAGATAAGTAGTTAATAAAGTGCGGCGTGTGCGTAAATCTGACAATAATATTGCAGAGGGTGCCGGACTAGATCTGGACAAGCAACAGCTACTGCGCCAGCTGAAGGCCGGCGAGAGGGTGCTTATGAAGGTGCAGCAGGAGAGGAACAAGCTCCAAGATGCCCACACCCAGCTAGGAGAAGAGCTGAAAGGTGTTCGGGCCCAGCTGTCTGGCTCCGTGAAGGAGAATCAGCGGCTTCGTCGCGGCATTTATAGTAAGTGCTTGAGCAAACTCCTTTGAAAAGAAGAGTTCGGCGAGGAAGTCGATTGACAAAAATGTGTCTTTAGGTGTGCTCACAGGTCGCCCTGCGGAGGGAATGCCCGGTTCAACGGGTGACCAACTCCCCGAGCTGATGCAACTGCACGAACGTGTTCGGCAAGCGATGAGTGGCGTTTCCTAGGCCTTATGGCCGTCCGTCTCCCTACCCGAAAGCCTTAAAGGGCTTGCCGAGAAGCTTCAGGGAGCACGGCAGCGCTTCCGTCTGTGGAAGATATCGGCCTGCCGTCAAGGCGCCAGGGAGGCTTGGGCCATGGTGAAGACGTGGTACAAGAAGGCGGATCCGAACCACATGGCCGAGGTCGGACCTGTGGGGCCCGATGGGAAGGAGATCCCTGTGAGCTTAATGTACGGCCAAGTAGAGTTGGCCGCTAAGTATTCCCAACAGGACTGTAAATTAGACAGCCTGTTAAACGGGATTGAAGAGGAGTACAATCAGTCAATTTGATGATGTATTTTAAAATGACATGTAAATGCCTTCTAGATGGATTGTAGATCGTTTGTCTTTGCCGACCTTTTCGCTTCAACCTCGGGACCCTAGAGTCCGGAGTGTGTCCGAATACCTTCTCAGTTATGAAAAAACCGGGGCATGCATGGAAACCAGGCGTAGGGGTCATTAGTGCTTTATCAGACAAGTGCCCAACTAGTTATGTTATATTACATGGTTAGTAAGAAACATCTTCCAGGGAGAATAGTTCCGTTAGGGGTTCCTTTCCCTGGGAGGCATGCCATAAAGTGCATGCCCACACTGCGAAGAGAGCAGAAAAAGCATCTGGGGGCAGATAAGTTAAATAAGTAATAAATCATCTTTCAAGTCACCGACCGAATATTCCCTTAAGAATGCTAGCTTTCGGCTTCACCCAGTCTGAGGTACACATCCGGCTGACCCGGCAGTAACAATCGCAGAGGTGCTCCCTTTACCTCCTAGCCGAACAATCAGGAACGTAGGGGTAAGCACAGGAGCCAGGCAACCCAGCTTGGCCAAAACTTAAGTCATATCGATGCATATAATGGTGAATAAAAGGTACACGCGGAAGTATGACACATGTGTTGGGCATGAAGCCCGTATAAATAAGCTTCTGTTAAAGAAGCCCCCAGGTATTAATGAGTGCTAGGAGCACATCAAGTGTGTGCGAACAATGCGCAAATCAGCCTATCAAAGGCTTTTACTAAAAAAAAGTGGGAAGAAGGAGGGGGACAAGAGACAGTGAAAATGTAAAAGGTGGACGGAGGAGGGAGACGAACTCTGAGTCCGACGCTAGGCGTAGAATCTTCGGAGACGGGCTGCGTTCCATGGGTTCGGCTCGAGTCGATTGTCAGATGCGTTACGTAGACGGTATGCTCCGCCGGTCAGGACTTGGTCGATGATGAAGGGACCTTCCCATTTGGGCTTAAGTTTGTCCTTTTTCTTGTCCGGCAGGCGTAGAACAAGTTCGCCAACATTGTAAGTTTTGGCCCGTACTTCTCAGCTTTGATATCTTCGAGCCTGCTGCTGATAGAATGCGGAACGAGTTTTTGCCATGTCCCGCTCCTCCTCTAAGGCGTCCAAACTGTCCTGCCGATCCAACTTGGCTTCTCTTTCTTCGTACATGCGCACGCGAGGTGAGTCATGAATTATATCACAGGGCAGAACTGCCTCTGCACCGTACACCATAAAAAATTGTGTGAATCCGGTAGTGCGGTTTGGCGTGGTCCGCAGCCCCCAGAGTACGGAGTCGAGCTCCTCTACCCAGTGCGTGTTAGATTCCTTGAGGGACTGCACTAGTCTGGGTTTGATGCTGCTCATGATTAGACCATTTGCTCGTTCCACTTGACCGTTAGTTTGGGGGTGATAGACTGAAGCGTAGTCGAGCTTGATGCCCATGTTTTTGCACCAGAGTTTAACCTCGTCGGTCGTGAAATTCGTGCCGTTATCAGTGATGATGCTGTGGGGGACACCATAACGGTGTACTACCCCGGATATGAAGTCTATCACGGGTTCGGATTCGGCCGTTTTAACTGGCTTGGCCTCTATCCATTTGGTGAATTTGTCCACCATGACCAATAGGTATTTTTGCTTGTGGGTTCCCCCTTTAAGGGGTCCAACCATATCAAGCCCCCAGACCGCGAACGGCCATGTGATGGGTATAGTTTTGAGGGCGGTGGGTGGCATGTGGCTTTGATTAGCAAAGAGCTGGCAACCGATGCATCGTTGGACTAAGTCCTGAGCATCTGCCTGGGCAGTCGGCCAATAAAATCCTGTACGGAAGGCCTTGCCTACAAGGGCCCGGGCTGCGGTGTGGTGCCCACCGAGTCCGGCGTGAATTTTAGCCAGGGGATTTCGCCCTTCCTCTTCGGAGATACACCTTTGAAGGACACCGGTTGTGCTTTTCTTATAAAGTTCTCCCTCATGGACCTTGTAGGCTTTAGATCGCCGAACTATGCAGCGGGCCTCATTTTGGTCTTCGGGGAGTTCCTGCCTAGTTAAGTAGGCTAGGAATGGTTCCATCCACTGGGCGATTACTGCCATTATTTCGTGGGCTGAGGGTGTTATTTCATTGACTGAGCCACCGACTGTGTCAGAATGTTCCGTGTTGGGTGGCGCGGTTGGTTCCGGGTTGCTATTTCCGGACTCCTCTTCCCATAGTATGGATGGCTTAAAGAGCCGCTCCAGGAAGATGTTTGGAGGGACGACGTCGCGTTTTGCACCGATGCGTGCCAACACGTTGGCTGCCTGGTTGTTGTCCCGGGCTACGTGGTGGAATTCGAGTCCTTCGAACCGAGCTGACATTTTTAAGACGGCGTTACGGTAGGCTGCCATTTTTGGAGCGTCAAAGTCTCCATTTACTTGGGATATTGCGAGGTTTGAATCCCCGCGGACCTCTAGGCGTTGAATGCCCATGGAGATGGCCATCCGGAGACCATGTAGAAGGGCCTCGTATTCAGCTGCGTTGTTGGAGTCCGTGTACATTATTTGAAGTACGTATTGGACTGTATCTCCGGTTGGGGACGTCAAAACGATGCCAGCCCCCAAGCCGGCCAACATTTTAGAGCCGTCGAAGTGCATAATCCAATTGGAGTATGCGCCGTACTCTTTAGGGAGTTCGGCTTCAGTCCATTCAGCGACGAAGTCAGCCAAAACTTGTGACTTTATAGCTCGCCGCGGTTTGTAGGTTATATCGAATGGTAAAAGCTCAATGGCCCATTTGCAATCCCGCCCGTCGCGTCGCGATTATTTATGATGTCGTTGAGAGGTACTTCGGAGGCCACTGTTATCAAACACTCTTGAAAGTAGTGTCGCAGCTTCCGGGATGCCATGAACACCGTGTACGCTATGTTTTGATAATGTGGGTACCGGGACTTGCATTGAGTTAGGACAGTGGATACGTAGTACACTGATTTTTGAAGAGGGAATTTATGCCCTTCTGTTTCTCGTTCGACGACGAGCACCGCGCTTACAACTTGATGTGTTGCCGCAATATATAACAACATTGGTTCGCCCAAGTTGGGTGCGGCCAAGACCGGATTTGTTGCCAGTATGGCCTTTATTTCTTCGAGTCCGGCTATGGCAGCATCCGTCCATTCGAAGTGTTCGGTGCGCCTGAGGAGGCGATAGAGGGGCAATGCTTTTTCTCCCAAACGGGAGATGAAGCGGCTTAGGGCCGCCACACATCCGGTCAATTTTTGTATTTGTTTGAGGTCTTTTGGGATGTCCAATTGTGACAGATCTCGGATTTTGGCTGGGTTTGCTTCAATTCCTCTACCGGATACAATGAAGCCCAAGAGCTTTCCGGCCGGTACACCGAAAACGCATTTTTCCGGGTTGAGCTTAATGTCATATGCTTGGAGGTTGTCGAATGTGAGCCTCAAATCGTCTATTAGAGTTTCGACATGTTTGGTCTTGACGACCACATCGTCTACGTATGCCGTTTTTAAGTCCGAAGGGCATTGTGTTAAAGCAGAATGGTCCGTATGGAGTAATTAATGCCATTGTGGCCTGGCCTGTTTCCGCCATCAAAATTTGATGGTATCCGGAGTATGCGTCGAGGAAACACAATGAATCATGCCCCGCGGTAGCATCGATGATTTGGTCGATGCGGGGGAGGGGGAAAGGATCCTTTGGACAGGCCTTATTAAGGTCTTTAAAATCCACACATAGGCGCCATGATTTGTCCTTTTTTGGTACCATTACCAGGTTTGCTAGCCAGTCCGGATGTTTTATATCTCTGATGAATCCGGCTTCCAATAGTTTGGCTAGCTCCTCTCCCATTGCCTGTCTTTTGGGTTCGGAAAATCATCGAAGAGCCTGTTTGACTGGCTTGAATCCTTTTAGGATATTTAGGCTGTGCTCTGCCAGCCTGCGTGGGATTCCTGGCATATCTGAAGGGTGCCAGGCAAAAATGTCCCAATTTTCCCGAAGGAATTCTCGTAGTGCGGCTTCTACATCAGGGTTTAATTGTGCCCCAATGGAGGCCGTCTTTGTGGGGTCTGTAGGATGGACCTGGAATTTGACTATGTCGTCTGCTGGTTTAAAAGACGTGGACTTAGATCTCTTGTCGAGTATCACATCGTCCCTATTCACCATGGAGCGTAGTGCCGTGAGTTCTTCCACCGCTAGTGCTTCGGATAGTGCCTCTAGGGCTAGTGCGGCTGTCTTGTTTTCGGCGCGGAGTGCTATGTCCGGATCACTGATCAGAGTGATGATTCCATTGGGCCCGGGCATTTTGAGCTTCATGTACCCGTAATGGGGTACGGCTTGGAAAATTGTGAATGCCTCTCGCCCTAATAGAGCGTGATATCTGCTGCTGAACGGGGCCACTTGGAACATGACTTCCTCGGACCTGTAGTTGTCCGGCGAGCCGAACACCACATCTAGTGTGATTTTTCCTGTGTAGCGTACTTCCCGACTAGGGATTATTCCTCTAAAGGTTGTGCTGCTTCGCTCAATGCGGCTCTAGTCTATTTCCATTTTTTGGAGAGTTTCCACGTAGATGAGGTTTAATCCGCTGCCGCCATCCATGAGTACCTTGGTAAGACGAAAGCCGTCCACTATGGGACTGAGGACCAATGCGGCTGGTGCTCGGGCTGTTCGGAATTTAGGTTCGTCGCTGGCATTGAAGGTGATAGCCGTGTCGTTCCATGGATTTGTTGTTGCTACTTGGTAGACTTCGGCGAGGCTGCGGATTGTTCGTTTCTGCATATTATTTGATGCGAAAGTCTCGAAGACTGTTGATACCGTACTGGTGCTATTGGGCTGGTTGTCCGGGGCTAGAAGCCCTTCGCCACTTTTGGCCACCTGCCGTAGTATCCAACATGCCCGGAGGCTATGTGTTGGAGTGGCGCCTTCTGCATTATGGATTTTGCAGGGTCCGCTGAGCCATCCCTCCAGTACAGTTCCGTACCCTTTGGGGGGTTTTTGCTTTTTGATTTTTGACCCAGGTGCTTGAGCATGGTGCACCCTTTTATTCCAGACTAAGGTTGTGTTTAGAGCCGGATTGTCCCAAAATCTAGTTTCGGTTTTCCAGGCACTCTCCATCGCACAGTATTTTCATACTATGGTCGCCAGGTCGGCGAAGCGCGTCACCTCGCGATGACTTATGGCGTTCATGATTCCCTTGTCCATGCAATTATTGCAGAAAATAGAGATTGTGCTTTCCTCATGGCAGTCCTTTATCCTGTCCATAACTAGGAGGAATCTGACCCAGTAATGATGTACTGTTTCATCGGGCTCTTGCCGTATTTGAGATAGATCGCTTGTGTTTGGGTGGGCGGGTGGAACTAAATTCAGAGCCCCGCCCAATCTGAGGCTCAAAGGCCGAGGAATTTCCGGATTTGGAAGCTTGGATTGCTGGAGGTCGTTCAACGAATCTAGTCCGCTGCCTGACTTTAGGTTCAGTACTCGATTGACGTCTGTCCCTCCGTGGGAATCCGGCATGGAGGGATCGGGAATCCGGACATAACTGGTTCTTAACATAGGGGAAGAGTCGCCGCGTTGTTCTTCTACCACAGCAACATGGTGGGTAGCCTGGGGAGAGTTAATTTCTCTCAGATCGGTTTTAAGCCCAATCTGATCGTAGTCTGTAGCGACTCCCAGGACGGCGATGCGATCCAAGAGCTCGTTTATGAAAGATAGCTCCATCGAATCCAGCTGCTCGGTGAATTCCGAGTTGATGCGAAGATCGCTTTTGATGACCTGAGAGGTCATCGTCGAAGCGGTGGCCGGACAGGCGGTCATAAGAAAACCACCCAGCCAGATAGCTTGACTAGCGGCCAAAGCTCCTTTGGCAATGGCACCGTCTTTAAAGACAGGAAGAGGCATCCTTCTTGATTGCGATGGCACAGAGGAACTCTCAATGAAAGCACCAATGTCGGTGTCAAAACCGGCGGATCTCGGGTAGGGGGTCCCGAACTGTGTGTCTAGGCGGATGGTAACAGGAGACAAGGGACACGATGTTTTACCCAGGTTCGGGCCCTCTTGATGGAGGTAAAACCCTACGTCCTGCTTGATTGATATTGATGATGTGGGTATTACAAGAGTAGATCTACCACGAGATCAAGGAGGCTAAACCCTAAAAGCTAGCCTATGGTATGATTGTTGTCCTTCTACGGACTAAACCATCCGATTTATATAGACACTAGAGAGGGCTAGGGTTACACAGAGTCGGTTACAATGGTAGGAGATCTACATATCCGTATGGCCAAGCTTGCCTTCCACGCCAAGGAAAGTCTCATCCGGACACGGGACGAAGTCTTCAATCTTGTATCTTCATAGTCTTGGAGTCCGGCCGATGATGATAGTTCGGCTATCCGGACACCCCCTAGTCCAGGACTCCCTCAGCCATCCACTTGAGGGAAATTTGCTACTGTCCTACAAACCTGTGCACTTGCAGGCCCAACAACATCTACAAGAAGAAGGTTGTGTAGTAGACATCATGAAGCTCTAGAGATGTTGATCAAGAGCAATCAAGAGGCGGAGATCTTCAATGATCTGCCCCTCTTTGATGTTGACATCTTGAATAACTTCATTGATGAGTGGTTCGACGACCAGAGCATCCACATTGATAGTCTGCAGCTGCCCGTCACATTCCACGGAGCCATTGCTAATGAGCTGGCCTTGGCACAGAGAATCGTCGAGCTCAAAAATAAGATTGATTATGAGAAGGCGCATTTCAAGAAGAATATGCACAAGCTCAGTGTGGCAGATGTGCAAATTTTCAAGAAGCTGCTGCATGACCTTAAAACTGAATTTCACAAGAAGCGTGAAGAAACTAAAGGCTCTCAATAACGCATGAAGTCTTATGCTCAGAAATGTGTGCAAGCACACATTGAAGATGAAAAGAGGAAATCTCTTGGGCGTCCTGGCATTGATCCCAGAATGGCTGCTAAGAAGAATAAGAAGCCTGCTGAAGCTAATCCTGATGCTACAAGGAAGGGACAACCCAACATTGTCTTCCCTGCCAGCATGACTAGCTCGAAGCCAAAGGTCCCCTCTACTGCTTCTGAGCTCAAGAAGACCAGGCAGGCTGAAGTAGAAGCCAGGAAGAGGAAGCACAAGGATACATCTGATGATGCTCCCTCAAAGAAAAAGTTCAAGACAAAGGGCTCTAAGTCTTCAAAGAAAGAGCATGCTGCTGCAGAGCCCCTCATAGTTGAACCCATTTCTGTTGCATACCAGGCCTCTGCTAACCGCGAGCGTCGTCTCGTCGTTCATGAGCCTGCTTCCACAGAGGCACCATAACCTGAAGATATTCTAGCTGTTGACCCCAACGCAGCTGAAGACATTGGTCATGAAGACAATGTACTTGATGATGAAGTCCTTCCTCAGCTCGAGCCCCAGTTAGTATCATTGCCTGCTCCTACGAGCAGTGAATACATTAGCATTGCTCGTCCATTAACGCCAATTGCTCAAGATGACTCATGGGCTGAGCGCCAACAAGAACAAGAACCTACCCCTCTTCAAGATGAGACACCTCGTACTCCACCTACTCAAGTCACCTCTTCGGTGCTTGATGATGACTATTACATGGAGACCACTCCCTCTCCAAAGGCGTCGCCTGCGTTTCGCAGGCTTCGCAAAGGTCTCAGGCCATCCATCTCCATGTCCACCATTCTAGAAGAAGATTCACAACAATCTAGCTTAGTGGCACGTCAAGTGTTCCCTGAAGAGAATCCTTCTGCGACTGCTCAAGCGTCTGAAGCTAAAGCTGCTGAAGACATTCCGGTTGCATCAGCCGAAGAAGAAAGAAGAGAAGAAGAAAGATAAGCCACACCCCCTGTTATTGATCAAGTCATTCTTGAAGAGAATGTGTTCGTGCCTGACTCTCCAGTTGTTAACCAGATGGAGGTTGAAAATAATGAGGCTGCCACCAACAATGCTACTGAAGCCAATGACCTTGTCATGGCTAACGACAATGTGGAGCCTACAACAAATGTAAATGTTGAAGCCACTATGACGCCAATCACCATTGATGGCGCTGTTCCTCCACTGCGGCCTCACACCATGGAAAGGGCCTTCAATCGTGAATGTCAGCTTGTCACTGTCCGTTGGCCAATTATGATTCCTCCCACTGCTCCAGGACCCCAATACGATTACATGTGGAGCGAAGGCCTCAAGTTCAGAAGCCAAAGCCGTGTCTGCCAAGGCTTCCAACTGTTGTCACTACACAAGGCTCATTCAGCGTGCTTAGCTTTAGAGAGGACAATACCTTCTTTGACAGTGCCAAGAACCCTTACAAGAAGCCGAAGATCTTCTCTGACAGATTTTGGAGCCATCAACATCGAAGCTATTACTCTTGCATCCCGTACAATCAAGACCAGATTTTTCTACACAGACATCTGGATTGAGATGCTATGGTTGGACCGCCATGTCAGGAAGAAGCCCTTGACTGCTTTAGGGATGTTGGCCTTCTGGCCTTCATGACTGATAAAGAGCACTGGAATGAAGAGCTCCTCCTGCAGTTCTATGCCACCTTACACATTCGAGGCTACAATAGGGATCCGAAGACTTGGATCCTTGAGTGGATGACAGGTGATGTACATCACGAAACCAAAGCTCAAGATATCATCGAGCTTACTTCCCTGCCCACTCTAGGTGAGTTATATGAACCTGGTTGTACGCTTCATCAGAATGAACTGCAGAGCATATTTCAGAAACCAGAGCCGAACATGAGCCAAATGCTTAGCATGATGAAGCCATTGCCCCAAGACGCTGAATATCCAAAGGAATTCTTTGTTAAGGACCTTGAGTGCCCGCCATGCACAGTGTATCACATTCTGAGGCGTACTCTCTGGCCCATCAAAGGCCATTCTTCTGAAGCCAAACTTGAAGGCGCCATGAAGAGTTTGGTATTCTATATCATCAATGGCATCAGATTCAACACCCAGGATTTCTTCATTAGACAACTTGCTGCTTCTGGGATTTATCTATTTGGTCTGAAGTTTTATGCTCCATGGGTAATGCGCTTGATTAAGCGTCATTCAACTGTTGACTATCGGTCATCAGCATGCAACCACATTGTCTTTTTGCCTGATGTTGATATGTCTGTAAAAGCCATCTACCCTGAGCCTGCCAAGAAGCCCCTCCACCTTCAGAATACTGAGTTCCAGAGCTTCACACAACCCATTGATGGAGTTCATGTGACCAATGCTGCAACTCCTGCTTATCCTTTGGCTGGCAACCTGCGCCTACCGCATCGTGCAAATGCTAAAGCCACTGCAAGCACCATTGCTCAAAGGCCTCAAAAGCGTCCTCGTGTACTTAATGACCGTGAGCTTATGGTAGCTTTACATCAATAGCAGGACAAACATCATGACTGGTTGAAGCGTCAGATGCAAAGTATCTTGGTGGATGTCAATCGCATTCACAACTTGGCCACCAAGAACTCGTTTGTAGCCCATGAAGCATGTCGCCGTTCCTGGAAGAGTCTCACCTTGCTCTGCGCTGAAGATGATCTTCGCGCGGATGGCTTCAGTGAGAATTTCAAGTTTGACTCCAGGCCTCCTCAAAATGCCAGTTGGCATCGCACACCCTCCATTCAAGATTCTGAGTGCTCATGTTCGGCTACAACTGTTGTTGCGAGAGTCGTCGATGAAGAAGATGACGCCACTTCGCCAGTTCTAACTGCATTGCAAGATGATGATACACAAGGCCCGTCTGCACCACCAAACTCCAACGTTGACCCTGCAGTTCCAACTTTGTCTCCACCTGGGAACGAGTAGATAATCTATGTCTTCAAACCTTTTTGGTCATTACTAACAAAAGGGGGAGAAGCACAAGAGTTGATAGTCTTCAAGCGGGTCCATATGGGTGGTTGCTTAATTTTTGCTAAGTTCTTACAACTCTCGTTCTGAAACTTTTGGCTTTTGAGCTGTAACACTTAAACTTGATGGCCGTCTGCTACTTTTGCTGCCACTTTGTGATGTGAAGATAAATTCTGCATGAAGTCATTCTGCAGACGTCCATTTTCCATTATGCATATCATTATCTTCATTATATTTTTATATGCATGATAAATTGTCTTCACACTTTGAATATGGCCTCCATAAAGAAAAACTTGCCATGTGCATTTGCATTCAAAAGCAAACTATTTATATGCACATCTTCATGGGGAGCCTCGTCATATGTATGAAGACAATACTCACAATACTGAACTTTCACATACTTTCATCCCCATTAAAAACTTCAACCAGTTTGTCATCAATCACCAAAAAGGGGGAGATTGTAAGTGCATCTAGTGCCACCCCTAGTTGGTTTTGGAGTATTAACGACAAACGTGGTTGACGAACTAATGTGTTTCTGAGAATTGCAGGATAACACAGGTAGTGTCCCTCATTGATTTGGTTTACCTACCAGAGATGACCCCTAAAAATGTGTGAAGACATTGAAGACAATGGTGGTTCGTGAAGACATTCACGACGAAGATTATGACATGTGAAGCTATTCACTTTAAGACTATGGAGTGCGAAGACATAGTTGTTTTGTAGTTTCCTTTTCCTCTTTATTGAGTCATAGGAACCACCATACTATTAAGTGGGGTCCAAGTGAACAAAGTCAGAGTGACTGATGTGATGCTCAACCAAATCCTATGTCTTCGAGCGAAGACAACGAGAGCAAATCTTATCCAGAGCTGGATGAGTCAGCCTTGCTTGTATCCCAAGCCAAGCCAGCGCGTGTGTTTGAAATCTGACCGTTGGACACGTGTCAGTTCCTTAGTGACCCAGGGTCATTTCGGACATATCAGGTCGGGTTGCCTCCTGGCTATAAATAGCCCACCCCCTACACCATATATTGGTGGCTGCTCAGAGTTAGTGCACGACTTTTGTCGTTTGAGAGCAACCCACCTCCGAAGCATTTGAGAGAAATCCTTGCAAGGACAAAGCCCAAAACACCCAGAGCCAAAGAGTGTTAGGCATCACTGAAGTCTTTCTGTCCGAGTGATCTGAAGACTTGTCACACTTGAGGACTGCGAATCCTCCAGCCGGTTAGGCATCGCATTCTGAGCATCCAAGAGACATTGTGGATTGCCGTTGAACGAAGTCTGTGAAGGTTTGGAAGTCCACCTCGAAGACTTACCAGAGTGATTGGGCGAGGACTGTTTGTCCTTAGCTCAAGGGGAATAAGGTGAAGACATGGTCTTCTGAGTTAAATCTTAGCCTCCCTAACCAGACATACAGTTGTCACAACAACTGGAACTGGTCTACCAAATCCTTGTCTTCGTCAAGCTACTGGTTCTATCATCTACTCTCCTTACTTTACAGTTGTCTTCGTGAAGTCATTGCTTGCCCGTCTGATCTGTTTGATTTCACTCTGTGAAGACTATTATCTGTTTAGCTTCGTGCTATCTTCCTTTCTGATCCTGTCTACCTAGTTGCAGTTAGTCTTCGTGCTTTCACTGAATTGTATGTATGACTAATGCTAGCCTAGTGTAGTTTTCATTCCACTGCTTACTATATAGGCTCAGTTTATCTGTTTGTCTTCAAATTCACCATGTTTTGAAGACTTTTATAAAAATCACCTATTCACCCCCCTCTAGTCGATAACTAGCACTTCCAGTTCCCGTTGGATATGCCCTTACTCGGTTCATCTCTAGGCTTGGCGAGAAGGGCCTACCACTCTACTGACTCCTCAAGAAGTCTGATTCTTTCGAATGTACTGACGTGGTGCAACCGGCCTTCAATGACCTCAAGCGCTTGCTCTTCACACTACAAAAAAATACACTTCCGTGATGATACGTGTTTGTCATAGTAGGTCGCGTTCTCTGTCATGCATGTACATCCATGACGATTTTATGACAGAATCAAGATAGTCATACCTGTGCTGTCGTAGAAGTGTTCCATGACATTACCAAAATTATCATCACCGAAGTGTCCACTTCCATGACGATAAATCGCGCGTCATAGAAGTACTTTTGTCAAGGGTGACCGACACGTGGCATCCACCATAACGGGACGCCGTTAACCGCCGTTAAGCTATCGGGTCTGGTTTTGGATCTGATAACCCGCTAACAGCCACGACCAATGCCGATTTTCCATGTGTAAAATTCTCATTGGCTGACGGATCCATGCGTCAGCTCCGCGTTGGCACAGGTGTCACTCATCCAACGGTCGAGATGGGCCTATGATATGTTGACACGTGGACGGGCCCAAAAGTGCCCATAAAGTTTAAATGGGCCGGCCCAACTAAAGGCCCATAAGATTTAACGGAACATAATGGGCCGGCCCAGCTAAAGGCCCACAAGATTTTGCAGACCATAATGGGCCGGCCCAGCTAAAGGCCCACAAGATTTAGCGGACCACAATGGGCCGGCCCAGCTAAAGGCCCACAAGATTTTGCAGACCATAATGAGCCGACCCAGCTAAAGGCCCAACATTCTCTGTCAAATCGGCCCGTCAACGTCCTGTCCTAAACTTGTCATCATCGCGGCCCATGGTCACTTCTAGCCCGTTAACAGTCCGCTAAGTAATTGGGCCGAATTACGGCCCGGTGTATTTCCGGCCGTTTAAGGTCCTGCTTCATTTGGGCCCATTTACAGGTCATCAAAACTTTTAGCCCATGAATGACCGTGAAGGATTTGGGTCATATTCGGCCATGTCTAACATTCGCCCTGTTAGAGGCCCACTACAGATTTGGGACACTTTCGGCCTATTGTCATTTTCGGCCTGTTAACGCCGGACGAAAACCATGGGCCATATGTGGCCCAACGTCATATCAGGCCCATTAACGGCCCATATAAAAATGACGATAATCTAGCCCGAGCGAAGTTCCGGCCTGTTAAAGGCCCGTGTATTAGGTCGGCGCATTTACGGCCCGTCCGAATTTCGGCCTGTCAAAGATCCGCATCGTAAATAGGCCACCATTTTGGCCTGCTAAGACCAGTGGGTTATTTGGCACAATTAGGGCCCAATCTCACTTTCGGTCTATTAAGGGCCCATGTTTTTATGGGCTCGAGATATTTACACCTGTAAACGGCCTATTTTTACTGAGGGACCAAATTATGTGTAGGCCTGTTAAAGGCCCACTATGGGCACAAGCCTACCAGAAAAATATGAAAGCTTATGCTGATTTAGGCCCAGATATTTTTAGTGGGCTACATGCCAATTTCGGCCCGTAATCATTTTTAGCCCAATTGGAATGGGCCCGACGAATGTTGGCATGTTGGGCTCCTACGAAGCTTTCGGCCGAATACATTACTAAGATAAACCTATACTATACAAAAATAGCGTCGTAATTACTGCAGCCTATGGCAGCATCATAAATGCTGTATCACAACAAAATAAATTCCAACCATACAACAAAAGGCTTGTTGGCATAAAGTTTACAGTCCTTCCTGATAAAAGCACCATCAGATGTATAGAAGCACAAATCATTTGACCTGAGTGCTAATGTTTCAGGCTGTAGAATCTGATGGAGCAGCACGATCTTCACCTTTTTCTGCCATTGCTCTTGAACAACGAAGCGAATGTCCGATAGTATGGTTTCAAAACCATTCATATCTTGACGACATTTGTCAACCACTATTCTTGTTTCCGAAACGACGTTCATTAGGGATTGAACTTGTGTCTGGAGCACAGATATATCACTCTGTCTAGCAGGAAGATTTTGTTCAGTAGGCAATTTGGACGAGGTTACCTTGACAACCAACCCGAAATTACGCAGGAAGGTGCTTTTTGCACTGTTAGTGGAGAGATACTGATGCACTGTAGCAAGAGGTGACATCGTGCTTGTGGTAGCCTTGTCACCTTCAGGTGGTTGTGGTTGTTCAATCATTTGTTCCATAGCTTCCTGAAAGTTTGAACTTGTAGATTAGTGTACCAGATAAGTTACTAATGAGACAAAAACAAACAAAGTAGGTTAAACATTTATACATAACTTATTTTGGTGAACTACTATAATACATTAGCATGTATTGTAGTGCAAACTACATAATAAAATCACTTTCAGAACATATGTCCATGTAGCATGCCTACTGTATTGTCTATTTCCTCACGTTCGTTGACATCTAAGGATAAAGAGACATGGTTTAAAGTAGGATGAACATAGTATGACATCATTCATATCATGGACAAACAGATATAAAACAAACATGCTATTTTATCATTGTGTGCGCACGTGAACATAACAACTAGATTACATATCAAGACCAAAAGAATATCCTTCATCTCTTTTAAACCATGTAAGGTGAAATGATACGTTAAGACAACTATGCATAAAAGTGAACATAGTAACTGACATTGGCTACAAACCAAGTAGTTAAATGAACACATCACAGTACCAATCAGTTCAAAGGCAGGAGGAGTAAGGACTTACAACAACGGCTTGAACTGGTGTGCTCATGCTCTTCATCTTGCTGGTGTGGCAATCCTTGAAGATTTGCACTGCATTCGGTTCAGGTTCTTTTTGGTCCACACGGGTGTTCCTCTGTATTTGGAACAAGTCAATATAGATACGATAATATGGCACAAAAAAAGAAGGAAGTAGCAGCTATTTACAAGAGCCTCGCAGTGTGCAATATAGCTACGAGATCCTATTGTCTATTGGAATTTCACTTTAGAACGGTTGGTTTTGTTCTTCAAACAGTTAGCCTAGACGAAGATACACTTGTAAGGCACATACATAAATACAAGTTCAATACGTGGTCTGATCAAATATATATAGCCTACTTAATACTTTGGATCAGACCAGTGTTTAACGAGGGCTGTCCAGTCTTCATCTGTAATATATTTCACTGGAGATGTTTGGGCGATTTCATTGTTAGCCTTGCCTTCAAAGTGAGATTTTCTAAGGTGGTACCGATACTGTCGCAGAGCAGACTGAAAAACATGCGTGCATGCTTGTTTAGTTGCATCATCTTTCGGATCCAACTTGAACCTCATCTGTTGAAAAAAGAATGTGAGTCTTATAAGGAGGAAGCTAGAGAGTATGAGACAGAGCAAGACAATATTACTAATTGCGATGAATAACATTACTTACGGATAAATGGTCAAGGAAGGTGTTAAACTGGGTATTGTCTTTCTCATTCCTGTACTAGATCCACGTTGGGGGATACGTGCATGACACATAACGACAACGGCTGCCTCTGATACTAACTTGGCTGACTTTGTAGCATCACGTGGCTTGTTTAAACCTGCCTCAAAATGGATCTCCATTCTTCCTCGTTTAGATTTTGTTAATCTGTCAAGCATTATCCCTGATGTCTGTTTCCGCTTGTGCCGTGGTGATAGTTCAGCAACGAATATGAAAAGTGTTAGTGTACATCAAACTATGAGAGTACATATAAAGGAGCATGCAACTGCAACTTTACTCGGTCAGGTACCATCTTGGTGTTGATGCTCATGAGGTTCATCTGATCTTGCCAAGTCCTGTTGTGTCAGCAGTGCTTCGGAAGTAGTGTTAGGTGTGAAGGTAGCTTGGGAACTGGCCAGTTCCGAAGCAAACGAACGAGTAACTCGTTGAGATGCTGGTACAATTGAAGCGGATGCTGCAGCTGGTGGAGCAGGTGATACTGTGTTTGTAGATCTAGCCGGTGGACTTGGATCTTCTACTGCACTATAAGTACCAGCAGAATCTCGACGACAAATCCTTTTCTGTTTCACCCGACGAGTAACACCACTCCCTACTATATTATTTTCCTTACTCTTTTTTGACTTTGCCATGTCAAGCCGTACCCACAACACAAAAGAATAAAATCACTCTTCAGAGCTCATTGATGCATGATACAGACAAGCAATACTTTGATGTAAGACAACCGTATGAGGATGGAATATGTAAGAAAAACAGGACGACATGACATATTCACAGCTACAATGTGCAAACTAAGCAGAAGGATTTTCAAGAAAATAGAAGTAATGCAAGCTAGACACCATATGAAAGATGCAACCAATATTACTCTGCCAAGTTAAAAGTGTCTTGTCAGTACACCGTAGAAATCAATGCAAGATGCAACCACTATCAAACTGCCATGTTAAAAGCGTCCAATCATGAGTGACTGATGCGGGATACGCAACAGCAGTACTTTGATGTAAGAACATGATATGATAGATAGATGCAGTGTATTCTAGACACAGAAAGCCATGTCATATGCACATGTATAACGTATAAACTCAGAAGGTACAATTTAATCAAAATAGAAGAAATACATGCTAGACAATATATGCAACATGAAACCAATTATCACACTGTCAACTTAGAGCAAGCACCTGCGATGGTGGAGTACGGGAGATGAACTCATCATGTAGACTTGGGACTTCAACTTCATTAGCAGTAGCAGTGGCAAATCTAGAGAGTCTCTGTTTGCGTCGGTGCGGAGGACCACCAACATCCCCTAACTTATTCTTTTCCTTCCTATTTTCTGATATTGCCTTATGAAGTCAAAACCACAAGAAGATGAATAAAATTAGCTCTGCATAGCTGGTTGATGCATGATACAGACGAACACTACTTTGATGTAAGGCAAGCGCAGAATAGAAGAATGAAATATATACAAAAAAAACAGTGTTTCATATTCACACGTACGATAGAAGGATGGAATATGTATGAAAAAAATAATAAACGGAAGGCATTTAAAACAAAACAGAAGCTAGCCAACTCGCTCCCAGCAAAAGCTCCTTCGATTTCGCTCTTCGTTGGCCCTTCGATCGAGTTGTTTCTGGTCAACTCTCTCTTTTGGCCATCCGATCGGTGCCTGGTCGCTGCCTCCTGTTTTCACCGCGTGGTTGTTTTTCGTACGTCCATGACCGGTGGGCTCGTGTACCCGCGTTATTGGCTGGGTGAATCGCTGGAGGGAGAATGAGCCTGTCCTCGCGCCGCGCGTTCGATCTGTTGCTCGCGTCGTGTGTCCTTGAAAGCCATGGAGGGTGGTTGACCGATGATTGCGTACCCGGTTGGGCGTTCTCCTTGCAATGACAGGAGGCCCCATCTGCTCCTGGCCCCGCTCGTTGGCTGCCGAGGCTGGGTTCCTCACGGGATGGGTTGGGCGGGCGGGCGGTCCTGTGTCGTGCGTCCCGAAGGGCCTGCAGAGGGTGGGCAGGATTCGCTGGTCTTGCGCGGCATGGACCGGCCCGTGCGTGCCGGTCGCGTGCATGCTCGATGCTGCGCGTGGCTAATTTGAGAGCGCTGCTTACATGGTGGGTTGCTTCGCTGCGGGAGGGCCTGGTTTCCTTCTGGTCCCACGCGTTGGGGTCTGTCTCTGGCTTGTTTAGTGTGCACTTGGCGATTCGTGTTTGGATTGGCTCGGGCTGGCTGAGGCCATACCTCTGTTGCGTGTGGCGAGCGGGTGTCCGCCCTGCCCATGCCGCGTCGCGTCTTGCGTCCTGCTGGTCGTTTTCTTTTTCTTCCGGTCGTTCGTTACCGGTGTTTTCTGTTCCACCCTCTGTTCGGTGGCCCTTGCCCGCCTCTGGCCCCATGTGTAAGCGGTGTGTGCCTCGTGCCGGCCCCGTCTGCGTTTCAAACGAGCGGCCTCCTGGTGGTTTGACCCATCGGCCGTTCGTACGCGCCCTGTTCGGGTAGTTGGCTGGTTTCGTTTGGCTGATCCACCCGCGTGCCGCCGTTCGTCTCCCCGCGTGAGCGCGTTCCGGGATGGGACCCACTCGTCTTTTTTTTTTGAGAAAAAAGGGACCCGCTCATCTGTGGCATTGCGTTGTCTCCGTGGGCGTGGCCTCTGTGGTGGCCTGTTACTGTGGATGACGCGCGGGGGGCCGGCTGACGTGCGTGCACTGCACTGTGGGCGTGAGGCGTACGGGGCTGTGCTCGGGCTTGGGCGAGGCCTGTGCGGATTGGGCACTCTCTCTGACGGTGGGCTCCGGTCCCCACGTGGTCCATGTGTCGGTGTTTGTTTCGTGGGTGTTTATCCAGCTTTGAGGGTGATGGTCTGATTCCCCCATGTGTCGGCCGCTGCTGGCAGGGCCTCCTTTTCTCTTCGTTTCCCCCCCATTCCTTCTTTCTTTGCCTCTCACTTGTTCCCGCCACTCCATCCGCTTGGTGTCACCCCGGCTTCCGCACTGCCGCGACCTCTTCGAGTCGCTTCGCTTCGTGCCCTTCTACCGTGCTGCGCTGCGGTCTGTAGCCATGGCCGTCTTTTGCTTCATGCGTGCTGCTGGTTGAGGTCTTTCCTGTTTGTCCTCTCCTCTTTTTTTCCTTCCGTTCTTCGTGCGGTTTGCTTATTGCATCCGCTTGCGGTTTGTCCGTCCATGTGCAGTTTGCTTCATTTTGTTGTTGGCTCCTTCGTAGGGGCTTCGGTCATTCTGTCCTTCCTATCCACGTAAGTTCTGCTTCTCCCGTAGGTGTGTGTCTGTGAGGTATTTGAGGAAATGTGAATGTACGCCTGCTGCTCGATGAAATGTTTGTGTGATACCGTCTGTTTTAGCAATTTTACTTTCCGTTGGTTCCATGTCCTGTATGAGCATGATGATGTCTGGCCTCTCTTTATATAGTGTTTTGTGTCCTGGATTAAAGTTAGTTTGAATGTATATTGTTGCATGTATACTCTGTTCTTTGTTATGGTGCTTGTTGCTGATGACTTGTTCGTTTGCTTCTGTGATGAGAAGGGAACGTCCCATGGTCTGCATTGACGGGAGGAGGGGAACATCAGCCTCGCCAGGCGCCAGGTGCCATGCCGCACCACGCCGCATGGTGGCCGTCTGGCCGAGATGTGGCCGCCCCATGCTCTGTTCCGATGGCCTCCTCTGCTCGATGGTCGCCGCTGGTTGAGGTTTGTCCTTCTCTGGTTCTCATGTTCTTCGCCGCTGCTTTGGATTTGTCGTCCTAATTTCGCATGTTTGCCTTTGTTTCGTTCATGCGCGGTTTGGTACGGTTTCCTGTTGTCGCCTACGTCGAGCCTTGGGTCCGTCCCTCCTTCGCATTGAGGTTAGTCCACTCCTCTTGTGCTTGCCTATGGAATGTTTGATGAAATGCGTGTGTGCTGACGCTTGTTCTACGGTTCAACCTACTTCTCCTGTCGCTGGCACTTCTTCTTCTCGTCCATCCTGCTGCTTACCCAACGTGCTTCTGCTTGCTGCCTAGGGTAAATAGGCCGCTCTGTTGCTTCTGTGACCGGCAAGTGTTCATTGCATGCCCGTGTGTCATTGCGCTCCGACCGCTTGATTTCTGTGTATTTTGCAGGTTGTACGATTTCTTCTGTCGCTGTGTCGTTCGACTCGTCAAGGTTTTCTTCTTTCCTTTCTACTACATGTGTGCGTGTTTTACTTTCAGTATCTTCTACGTCATGGTGTCTACCTTAGTGATCTTTTAAATATTTGTATGTCGTGTTGATCGTTTAAAAGTTTCGGATATGGTCAGAGGTTGTGTGTTGTTCGTTCTTGTGCTACTTATATTTTGTGTATGCGTGCGAGCAGGATGTGTACGCTGTTTCTGTTGTTATACCTTCTTTGGAGGTCGTGGTAGCTCGATGCGCTTTGCGCCGCTTTCATATTTGTGTGTGGTCGCAGAGGATGGCTCTGTTCTTCCTGGTGTAGAACTCGAGCTCCTAGTGGGACAGTTCTGGCCCTATGGAGAAGCTTGATGAAGAAGCCGAGGCGCAGCTACTTTCAACCCTCATGCTATATACCCATAGATACACATGTCTCCCACTTTTGGTTTTGTCTCACGCACGAGGCGAGTTCCGGTGGTAAAGCTGAAACTTCATCGCCTACTGTTGGAGAAAAGGATGATAACAATGACCAAGCTCAGATGATAACAATGACCTGGGAATTCTTTTGTGTACACTCATGGTACTCTGAATAATTGCTGCAGAATGAAGTGGCGAGCATAAAAGAAATGCCGAGCCAGTTTCCCTCAAATGCAGTGTATTGTTACACTGACTCTGAGGATAGACAACAGTCTACTGAGGTTGGTTATTGCAATTAAAAGGTTTTACTATATATCTTACTTCCTTAGGCTTGGTTTGTCTAACGCATGCTCTTGGTTAATCTTGATCATTCCGTGAGTTAGATCAAGTAACAACAAACTAAATTGTAGTTTCTGTTGCTATGACCTGGGCAATGAACAATAGATATAGTTTGCCTCATTTCTAATGTTCCCTGTAAACACTGTTGTGAATGGAACAGCTTGAATTGATCACTGCTTAAATATGCACTGGAATTCCTTTTTTTAGATATAATTTCCTACTCCCTCCGTTCGGAAATACTTGTCGCAGAGATGGATATATCTAGACGTATTTAAGTTCTAGATACATTTATTTTTATCTATTTCCCCAACAAGTATTTCCGGACGGAGGGAGTACAATACATTTGTTGCTTCATAGAATGTCAGATGGTTGCCTTCAGTAATGTCGGCTATTTATAGTGGGCGTCTTGCTATGCCTATTTTTTGCTGTAGCAGCCTAGCAGGCATGGTTTAACCATAGGCTTCCGGTTATTCTATGTTTTGGATGTCAAATAAATAGGACATTTTAGGCTATGCCTAACATTCTTTTCATACTCTGCAAATTAATAGACCATTTAAAAACCACATGCTACTCCACCAATGGTGAAAATCCCCTACAGAATGATGTTGGATGTCCTTTTAGAATCTTTGGGCCTGCCAGAGGCTGAGTATCGAACCAAAGTATGCGTATGCGAGGGTGGTTCGAAGTTACGAAGAACCCCATTTTCGTTCAGATATGCACGCCTTTTTGCAATCCGGAGTCTTTGCATTTAGGTTTATATTATTGATTCAGGTTTAGTTGTTTAGATCAAAACTGTAATCTTGCATGTAGATTGGGCAGATTATTTCTCACTTCGAGGACTCTGTTTTGTTCATCGGAAAGTTTTTTCCAGTGCCCCGAGAACTTTGCTCTGATGTTCTTCCCAAAATGAATTGAAATTACTACGATTCATGCAAGTTACTTGGCAAAGAAAATTGTTCTGTGCATAGTGGATACATGTACTATTTGGATAGTGGATACATGTATTGATTGTAGATTCTTTTACTTATCTGAGGCAAGTATTCTATTTTATCAATCTATCATTCAGATGTGGCTAGGTTTTTCTGTTATCCGAAAACACACATTATATTGCCTTTGTTTTTACAGAAAGATGTAGATGTTGAGAAGTATATTATTTTGATTGCTGAGTCGGTTTATTGTGTAACTTTGGGTTTTGTCTTTTGTGTGGATACATTTGTAAAGAAGTGACATGGCTTATATTAAATTTTGTCATTGTATAGGGAGTAAAGGTGGGAGAACAAATGAGTTGTTGAAGTCCGATGAGATTATATAGCAGATTGACTCTTTGTAGTGCTCGTTCAGATGTAGGCCAGGCAGTATACTGCCTTTGTTTTTTTACATCAAGGTGTAAATGTTAAGAAGTATATTATTCTTATTGTCTTTACCGCATGTGTATGCTCGTAACTAAAACAACTAATACATGTTTTTGTACAATGCGCACATGGATTCAAAAAGATATATGTATTTTCAGCGGCATGATTTTGAATGGGGCTTTGTGCTACCAAATTAGAATGTGTATATACATCTCATTATAGACAATAAAATACTGTAGATTCATACTAAAGGGGATTAGATTTGTTACATAGATTTTGTTTCATATAAAATACTATGCTACCAAATTTAAAGGTGTATGTACATCCATTGTAGACAACAAGTCCTCGTTTTCCCCAACTAAGAGAGATTAAATTTGTTGTCATATATGCTTGCCCGTAACAAAATCAACTAAATCATGGATTTCTTTCATCGCTAACATGGAATCAACAGGTCTCTGCGCCACGGGTTTTGCAGCGTGATAACCATATTTTCAATATAGCGATAACCATATTTTCAATATAGCATGGTTTAACACATGAGCTTTCTACTACCAATATCGAATAGGTCCTTGCAAAATGAAACTATCTTCATCGATAACATGGTTTTATCGGGTCTCTGCGCCATTTGGCGCAACGGGTCAACTAGTTTCAACAAAATAAGAAGAAAGGAAAGCTAGGCACCATATGAACATGCAACCAATATCACTCTATCAGGTAAAAAGTGTCTCGTTGTAAGTGCCATTTCAAGAAATTAGAAGCAGTGCAAGCTAGAAGACAATGCAAGATGCAACCTACATCACAGTCCCAAGTTAAATGTGTCTTATGGGTAAGTGATCGTTGCAGGTATAAGTTGTAAGCTACGCAGATGCAATTCAACATATTCAGAAGCAATACAAACTAGACATCATACGAAAAACGCAACCACATATAACAGTTCCAAGTAAGAGCAAGCACCTGTGATGGTGGAGTAGGGGAGATGCGCTCATCATGTACACGTATGTCTAGAAACAGGAACACGTGTCATATTCACAGGCATTATGTGTAAAGTGAGCAGATGCAATTCAAGTTAGAAGCGATACAAGCTAGACATCATACGCAACATGCAACTACATATAATAGTGCCAAGTTAGAGCAAGCACCTGTGATGGTGGAGTAGGGGAGATATGCTCATCATCTACACAGCTACATTGACTGTCCAGCCTTGTGTTGTCTTGCGAATCTTGTTGGGAGGATGGCGGAGTAGAATCTGTAGAGACCCCCTGTTTGAGTTGCTCCGAAGAACCACCATCATCCACTGCCGGACTAATTTCCTTCAGCTGTAATGATTTTGTATTGTGAAGTCAAACCGATAAGAAAAAGGAATAAAATTCGCTCTTCAGACTCATTCATGCATGATACTGACGAACACTACTCGGATGAAAGGCAAACACATGATGTGAGGATATAATATGTATGAAAAACATGATGGCATGACATATTCACACCTATGATGTGGTAACTAAGCAGAAGGCATTTCAACAAATTAGAAGCACTGCAAGCTAGACACCATATGAAAGATGCAACCAATATCACTCTGCCAAGTTCAAACTGTATGGCGTTTCAACAAATTAGAAGCAGTACATGCTAGAAATCATATGCAAGACACAACCAATATCACAATGGCGACTTAAAGGTGCCTTATCATAAGTGACTGATGCGGGATATGCAAGAACAGTAGTCTGATGTAGAAACAGGAACACATGTCATATTCACAGGCATTATGTGTAAAGTAAGCAGATGCAATTAAACAAAGTTAGAAGCAATACAAGCTAGACATCATATGCAACATGCAACTACATATAATAGTGCCAAGTTAGAGCAAACACCTGTGATGGTGGAGTAGGGGAGATGTGCTCATCATCTACACAACTACGTTGACTGTCTAGCCTTGCGTTGTCTTGCGAATCTTGTTGGGAGGATGGCGGAGTAGAATCTGTAGAGAACCTCCATTTCAGTTGGTCGGAAGGACCACCATCATCCAATGCCTTGCCAATTTCCTTCAGCTTTATTGATTTTGCATTGTGAGGTCATACCGACAAGGAAAATAAATATAATTCGCTCTTCAGAACTCATTTATGCATGATACTGACGAACACTACTCTGATGAAAGGCAAAGTCATGATACAAGGATGGAATATGTACGAAAAAATGGACGGCTTGACATATTCACACCTATGATGTGGTAACTAAGTAGAAGGCACTTCAACAAATTAGAAGCACCGCAAACTAGACACCATATGGAAGGTGCAATCAATATCACTCTACCAAGTTAAAACTGTCTCGTCAAAGGTGGCGTTCATCAAACTAGAAGCAATACATGCTAGAAATCATATTCAAGACGCAAACCAATATCACACTGCCAACTTAAAGGTGTCCCATCATAAGTGACTGATGCAGGATACACAAGAAGAGTAGTTTCATGTAAGAATATGGTGTGATAGACACATATAGTATGTACCAAAAACATGAAAGCGTGTTATATTCACACGTATCATGTGCAAGCTAAGTAGATGCAGTTTACACTAATTAGGAGCAATACAAGCTAGACACCATATGCAACATGCAACCAGATATCACACTGCCAAGTTAGAGCAAGCACCTTGGATGGTGGAGTAGGGGAGTAGAGACTTGGACCTTGTAATGCACTATCAATACAAGTAGAATCGGTATAGATGCTCCGTTTATGTTGTTGTAGAGGACCACCATCATCGCCCTCCTTACTCTTTAACTTCCTCTTTCTTGATTTTGCCTTGTCAAGTCAAACCCACAAGAAAAAGGAATAAAATTTTCTCTTCAGAACTCATTGATGCATGATACTGACGAACACTACTTTCATGTAAGGCAGCCGCATGATAGGAGGATGGAATATGTATGAAAAACAGGACGGCGTGACATTGACATGTATGATGTATAAAGTGTAAACTATGCACAAGATGCTTGAACTTGTTAGAATCAATGCAAGCTAGAAACCATATGAAAGATGAAACCAATGTCACTCTGCCAAATTAAAAGGGTGCCCTAACAAATGTATTTGACCAAATTAGAAGCAATACATGGAAACATGCTAGAAATAATATGTAATATGCAACGAATAAAGGTAACTCATCGTAAGTGATTGATGCAGGATACAGAAGAGAGGTAGTTTCATGTAAGAACAAGGTTAACACATAGATGTAGTGTGTACCAAAAATAGGAAGGCATGTCATATTCACAGGTATAGTGTGTAAACTAAGCAGATGCAATTTACCCTAATTAGAAGCATTACAAGCTAGACACCGTATGCAACATGCAACCACATATCACACTGCGAAGTTAGAGCAAGCACATGTAATGGTGGTGTAGGGGAAGTGCGGTCTTCAAGTACAGAGATACGTTCAGTATCTTCATTTAGGCTTGCTGTTTCTTGAGAATCATGTGGAGAGGATGAAATTGCATTCTTTATAAGAGTAGTGCGTCTCATATTAACCCACGCGCGTGACTGTCTCATCATAAGCGATAGATGCAAGATACACTGTCAAGTAAACACACAAGAAAAAGGAATGAAATTCGCACTTCCAAATTCTTTGATGCATGATACTGACGAACACAACTTTTATGTATGGCAACCACATTGTAGGAGGATGGAATATGTATGAAAAACGCTAAGCAGAATGCATTTCAACAAATTGGAAGCAATGCAATCGAGACACCATATGAAAGATCCAACCAAAATCACTCTACCAAGTTAGATGTGTCTCATTATAAGTGGCACTTCAACAAATTAGAAGCAATACATGTTTGAAATGATATGCAAGATGCAACCAATATTACACTGTTAACTTGAAGGTGTATCATCAGAAGTGATTGATGAGGGATACACAAGAAAAGTAGTTTGATGTAAGAACATGGTTAATAGAAAGACGTAGTATATACCAAAAATAGGAAGGCATGTCATATTCACAGGTATAATATGTTAACTAAGCAGATGCAGTTTACCCTAATTAGAAGCATTACAAGGTAGACACCATATGCAACATGCAACCACATATCACACTCCCAAGTAAGAGCAAGCACCTGCGATGGTGGTGTGGGGGAATTGCGATCATCAACTACAGAGCTACGTTGACTATCTTCAGTTAGCCTTGTTGTTTCTTGAGAATCATGTGGGGAGGATGACACTGCACTCTTTAAACGAGTAGGGCGTCTCACAGTAACCCACTGGGGTGACTGTCTCATCATAAGTGATTGACGAGGGATACAAAAGAGCATTAGTTTGATGTACGAACATGGTTAATAGATATATGTAGTATGTATCAAAAACATGAAGGCATGTCATTATCAAAGGTATAATGTGTAAACTAAGCAGATGCAATTTAACCAAATTGGAAGCAATACAAGCTAGCCACCATATGCAACATGCAACCACATTTGACAGCGTGAAGTTAAAGCAAGCACCTGGGATGGTTGTGTGTGGCAATTGAGATCATCAACCGTAGAGCTACGTTTACTGTCTCCAACTGCTGACACTGCACCCTTTAGAGCGCCGAAACACTTAGTGCTTATCTTCAAATTACACTGGAGCGACTTCTGTCTTTTCTTTTTTGCATTCATTAACACTGCATCAGTCTGAAATACCCATGCATAAAAAAACAATAGTGTGAGTATGGGTGAAGTGTGTGCACAATTAGTATAGTGTAAAGGTAGCAGATAGCAGGTCGGTGAGAAATAAATGACGGGAGACATATGATAGCTCTACAACATGCATGGCACACTAAATTACTACAGGATTCTATGAAAATAACAGTCGACTGAAAACAAATAGGTTAGTCCATTTTTTCTGCACCGTCTGATGTACAAAAAACGGGCAGATCGCCTTCATCTACCTCCAGCCAGTCAGTGTTGACGATCTTCCTCGAAACACCAGCGACCACCGGCCCAGTATTCCTCCCCTACCTGCACCCTCCCCTCGACCTCATAGCACCGCCGTGCTTGGCACCGCCCCTCGGCAATCCATTCAAGCCCCGCCGACCTCCAGATCGGGCGCAAGCAGCTCCTGCGCCCCACACCCCTATGATAGACACCCATGTGCTGCTTCCCCGGGAAACAGGCAGACTAGGTGCTCCGGGTGCCTAAGCGGGTGCTGCTTCTTTTAATTGCGATTCAACTGACCCTGAATTGAAATCCAGGTGGACTACTGACCTCTAGCAAACGTGAACTAGTAAAGGAAGGAAACCTTGTGCATTTAGTATCACGAAGAAGATGCAGTAAGAAGCGCTCAACTAGTTTCTTTCGTGGGATGAATACGGTGTGAGCAGAGACGTAATATTTGCACGAATAAGGGAAGAGGAGTACCTCTTTCTGTTGGCAGTGTTGTGTCCTCCTTCTATTTTTCCAATGATCTTCTTGTGGTTCGCTGGGAACGAGAAGTTGTGGAGGACGGGGGAGCCTTGGACGAACCCATGGCCAAGTTGTTGAGTGTGGTGCGGTGGCCGTCTGTCGGCGGCGGGGAACCAGATCTGAGGCGGCGATCGACGGCATAGCAGGAACAGCTCCGGTGCGGTGGACGGTTGCGACAGTGGAGCGGCAGCTGTGAGGCACAGGACGGCGTGGTCGGAGTGGTTCTGGTACGGTGCACGTCGGAGTCGGCGTCGTGGAGGCAGCTCTGCCTCATCTTCAGCTGCTAAGTCCTTGAGGGTGTTGCGGTTGCGGTTGCGTTGGACGATGACGTCGGGGTACCGGCTCCGGCGTGATGGAGGAGGGCGGCGGTGGATTGGCCGCTATGGGGTGGAGGACAGAGGAGGCTTGGGTTTCGCGGCTGGTGGAGAGGGCGTTTTGGCGCCCACGGAGTATGAATGGGGAATCAGAGGGAGGCAGGGAACTAAGGGGGAACAATGTTTCGGTTTGAGACGCGCTTGTTTGAAATTTGGGGAAAGTTACAAACTTTGCCCCCATCTAAAATTTAGGACATATTGTGGGTTTGGGGTAGAACAATAATCTCAAGTGTCCCAAATGTGGGCGGGATAGATTTCGGCCGAGCGCATGGGTGTTTAGGCGCCCACGGCGTATGAATGCTTCTTGGAGGCGGTTGAGAATGGCGTCTTGGTGAAGTTACAAACCTACCCCGGTTTAAACCTTTGGACATCGGGCCGATAAGCTACACAGGCCAGAGTTAGGACAGTAATTTCCTACCACCAAACATTAGTCTCGTGCGGTTTCGGGTGACCAGAGGCCTATTTGGCGTTTCGTTCAATATTTGGGAGCAGAAGCATTAATGTTTTCGGTTCTCTAGAATTGAACTTTCAGGATTTGTCAAACTTCACAAATCTTTACTCTTGAAAATCCTAAAGCTACGATTAATTTGGAATGGAGGGGGTACATTTTAATATACATTGTACACGAGTATATATTAAAAAATATGCAACTTACCTCAGTTCATGCATGGTTCCAGATATAATCTCCTTGGTTGCAAAAAAAAAGTTAGACATGCGTATGAATATATATAACATGTTCAAACTCATAACAAATATTGATGCCCCCTTTTACATCTGATTTACAAATGCCATTATCTCGGGCTCAAATAGATGAATGCACTTCCTATGAATTCGAATCTTCGAAACCCCCTTTATGTTGAATTCGACATATATTCTATTTCATAGCTAGCAATTTGGAATGTATCCATGCAAGTGACAAATGTATAAAGTGCTTCACACTAACAACATGGGGTGCACTAATTAATGTTTATATATGAATTGCAGAAGCATCCATTGCCTGTATTTCAAACCGCTCTCACTCTATGGATCGATAATATGAAATAAACACATGCACATGCTAGAATTCAATAGAGTATGGGTGTCTGATAGACCGATTTTTGTCCATACACAATTTGCAAAGTTCATGATCTCATCAAAAAATAATAATGCCATTTATATTTTAATTTAATGCTAGAACAACCTTTTACACGTAGATGCACTATGCCTCGGCCCGTTCTCACAAACGCGTTATATATCTCTCTATCTAATGCATAAGTGCACACACTTTATATGCATCGGCATTTCTCTTTCACACATGCTCACAATCTCTCTCAGGGTGCCGGGGTGTCTCACGCACATGCTCTCTCTGTTTCTCTCTCTCTCTCTCTCTCTCTCTCTCTCTCTCTCTCTCTCTCTCTCTCTCTCTCTCTTTCTGACTACTATGTACCACTCTTTTCACTAATCTCAGTTGGAAAACACTATTCTTTCACATGCATATATACACACACACGGTCTCTCTAGCCCTCTATACGCACATATTTGTGCCTACGTGTCTCCCGCACGGACATTATCTTTAGGCCTCTCTCGCACACATTGCCCCCCAGACACACCTCTCTCTTAGTAGTTGGCAGATATAATTTCATCATATGATTCAGCAGGACATCCCAGACTGTTAGGCTGGATGGTAATACGAGGCAAAGTTTTACCCTAGTTCGGACCCTTGCAGTTGAAGAAAGAGCCTACTCCTGGTACTGTATATTAGTGATAGGGGTGTGTACAAAGTACACGTGAATACCAGGCATTGTGCATGTGTGTATATTATCGACGAACTAGCCCCCAAGCTTCTATAACATACTAGGGGCCTAGGGTTACAAATCATATATAGTCGGCTTATCACCAGTGGGGATAGAGTCCTCCACGACTTTGGTAGCTTCATGTTTTACGCCGAGTCCTCCACATGGGTCTTCATATAACGCGTCTTGGTGCAACCTATATGTGGCGCAGGATGGAACCGACCCATGAGTCTTCATGTTGACCCACCACAACTAGAAATGATGTGCCCACCACACCACACACGCAATCGGCCACTAAGAAAATAAGCATATACAATAGTCAATGTTATACATGAAAGTTAATTGCATGGTGCATCCAAAAATATTTATTCTGCATTGTGAATGTTTATATATTCTCCTAAAATATTAGTCACGGGAAAGAGAAACGAAGGGCATATCTCTCCTTGTCTCCACCGGACACCCCCTCTTTCTACACCACTTTCACGTACACACACAAACTATCTCTCGGCCCTCTAAAAGTATGCATGCCCACGACACATTCACGCATGACGGTCAATGTATTTCAAGCTAAAGCACTATATGGTCACTGGACTTCAGAATATGCTCATTATGGTCATCGTATACATTCTCGTGGTGATCATACGGTATCTAGCTCACGATACGTCTCATATTTTATTGATGACACTGACGGACTTTGCATTTGATGCGTGCTCCGTATTTTGTTGACGATACTTACGGTCATTGTATTTGAAGCGAAAGCACGATATGGTCACTGGACTTCAGAATAAGCTCATCACGGTCACCACATACATTTTGTCGTGATAACCAACATGTGGTTGGATGGTTAGGAGGACAGTGGTTTCTCGAGCCCACCAAGGTTAAAGTCCCAGTGCTCGCATTTATCTTGTGTTAATTTCAGTATTTTCCGGCGATGTGCGTTCAGAGGGGGGAGACGTTCCACTCGACTACGAGGCACCTATGGTGACTTCGTAAAACTCAAGATCATATGCTCGCCCACTCTCTCGAAGGTGCTCATCGGGGTAGGGCCCGCGTGTGTGCACTTATAGCGGTGAGTGCTTGCGCGTATATATGAGCCCTTGCGTCTGTACCGTGTTAAACAAATACATGTCATAATTATACGGTCACTGTCTCACCCACACAACTCCGTATTTTGTTGACGACACAATCAATTGACCAGTCAAACATTCCACATGGCGCAACTAGTGTTGCACCATCGGGGCGCGTAACCGTGGGGCCCACCTATCAGCCTGTATATGAAAGGAAGAAATGGTAGTTTGAGTCTGTATTGTGTTAATAAAATAGGAGTACATTTTAGGGTGATCATACGGTCACTGGCTCACCATACAGCTCCGTAATTTGTTGATAACACGATCAATTAACCAGTCAAACGGTCCACATTCAGCAGCGCACATTACCACCCGTCAGCGCGTATATGAAGGACAGAAATGGTAATAAATTAGTGGTCGCCAGGTATTCGAAGTCATGATACCTCTGGTTGGCAGTCGCCAGCGGTGGGGGGGGGGCGTTGA
>NC_041381.1:192339261-192351731 GCF_002162155.2 Triticum dicoccoides
GTGGGGTGGGGATTGCCGGAGAAAAAGCTCGGCGTGGGGGGCCTAGAGTGATGGCCGGTGCGGCAGCGGACTGGTGGTGGGGAGTGGTTTTGGGGAGGGCGGGGCGGTGTGGCGGCGCGGGCCGGCCGCGGGCGGCGGGGGCCGGCGGTTCGGCCGGTGGTGGTTGGCGGCTCAGGGGGGTGGAGTTTGATGATAAACTGGAGGCCCTTGATTTCGTATCCAACGGCTGAAAAATCTAATGACCAGAGATGAAAAAGTCAGCCGACTGATGTGTAGTCTCACGCCGCACGTACACATGCACGCACGCAAGACACGCACGCACGCATGCGTGCAACACTGACACGTACACATGCACGCATGCAGGCATGCAACACTGACACGTACACATGCACTCACGAGCACACACACGTATGCAGCCATGCATGCAACACTGAAACGTACCCTTGCACGCATGCAACACTCGCACGCCTGCATGCACACAACACACGACGCAAGACACACGCTCAACCTATACGTGCATGCACCCTTTGTTAAGGACATGGATTGTTACGGGTATTAATCAATCTTATCTGTGATAAGAAGAACATTGATGTTTGCAGCGGTCTTTGTGAATCACAACGTATCGAATGGGCTATCAACATAGTAGGCTTATCCACATGAAAAAGATGACGTCACACTCAATGAACAATCATCGGTTTATGAAATGTCTGCTTCTGACCTCCCTGGCCCACCAAAGGTTCCTCTGCTGTGCGCTGCCTGTGTTGGGTCACTGATATGCAGGCCATGCACCCAAAGAGCCCACACGTTAGTGGAGGAACGATGCGGTGTCCTAGGTCAGAGTCGAGGGTGCCACTCGCTGCACGCCCGACTGAACATGCATCCTTGCTGCATCCAAACGCCTCCATGAAACCCGCCCGTGTGGAAGCCGAGAAACCCACTCTGGACACATGTCCGTTCATGACCGGGCCGGCATTAAACGCAACACCGGCCGAGCTCCTCCCGTCCACCGTCTATTTAATCTCCTATTTAAACAATGCCAAACGCCGGCCAAGAATCGCACACCTCCGCCGCTCCCCTATCTCATCCTTCACCATTTTGTCCACTCTTACAATGGCTTATGAAGAGTAGTTATTCCGCATCCAAGCCATGTGGGTAGCCCGCCGGATACTAGCTATGCAGCTCGCTGATCCACCTCCCTCCCCTCGGCCGACGGAGCCAGTTGCCACCCCAAGCCAGCGCGCGGTTCAGCAACTCGCCGCTCCAGGCCAGCTCGACGAGGAGTGGCGCACGGGCGTCGTTGCTGCCGTCCACGCCGCCGCCTCGTACCGCGTCTCCCATTTCTATGGCCGAGACTCCCATGCCGGCGGCCGCGCCATGCAAGCAGCGACAGAAGCCGGGTGCATGGAGAGAGACGAGTCGGTGGCCAGTGCCTCCGCATCCGCCGCCATCATCAAGGAGAAGTAGAACACGGGAGGCCGCCGTCACTTGGGTCCCATGAAGGCCATCGTGGAGGCGACGTCGGCGTACACAACAGGTGTCTTGCAGGATCCTTTTGTTGCGAGGACCTTCGTCGACCCCGCATGGGCTCCACGGAAGAGGGGAATGTTAGGATGAACTCGAGCCGGTGCTGGCCATGGAGAAGTAGTGGCCGGTGATGAACTCGAGCCGGTGCCAACCACCATCATCTTCGGCATCAGCCAATGATATCAGTTGGGCAGTAGGGAAGCGAGTCGTCCTTTGCGCTGAAACATATACCTCCGGGGCTCCCGGTAGTCCGGTGATCGTGCTGCCGGACATGAGGAACACAAATCGATCGGCGGGCGACCATTTAGGCCAGGTATTATATACCTGTGCTGTCCAGAACTAGCACCGCGTAGTTCATTTGAATGTAATGAAATCCGTCATGTTTGTATGAAAATCCGGTATTTTATATGATTTCCGTCGTTGTTTATATGAAATATCAGTTTGTCTACCTGTTTGTGTGAATTTCGTCCGGTTGGTTGAGTTGCTGTCATAATGTGTGCGGCTACAGTTGGATGGCGTAATTTGCGGGTCAACGGTCGGTCTGCGGGCGACTCGGGCAGCGTGGTGGGACAAAAAAAAACACAGCTCATGCGAGCTCGTCTCCAACGTGCGCGCTGGAGGATGCATGAGCACCCAAGCCATTCCTCGTTCATCGGTGGCAAAGGCACCGGTGGACAAAAGGGTCGCCAATATTTTGGCTACCCTAGGCAAGATCCAAACAGCCCCTCCCAACAGATTCAAATCCCTTGTTCGCCGTGAAATTTTGCCATGTGTTGTTTTCATGGACTAGCAAGATGCCCGTGCATTGCACAGAACATCAAGATGCATTTTTTTACAAAACACCTGTTGTGATTGACCCATGCAGGAGTAATCTCATTTTGTAAAAACTAATGATATCTCGAGAATTTTATCGGATAAATGGTATCTCAAGAATTTTATTGGACTCCATTTTTGTATACAAGGCCTCAAACCCATATTACAGGTACCAAGGCAAAAACTAATGTCTTCTATGTCAATGTTGCAAGCCACCTTGTTTCCTTGTTTGCCGTGTATTCTTCTCTTTCATGCACATCAAGCCAATGCTCACACTCCCGCATGCATGCAAGGGATAATTAATGTCCTCCTTTGCTAGTACTACGAGGCAAACACCATTAATATTGCATCGATTAGTGTTAGTGGCCTTGTATATCTGCAAATTGTAATTTTGATAGTGGCCCCTTGTATATAAAAATGGAGGGAGTAAGATGAGAGATAAGGTGAGGAGGAGTGGGGCGTGGTGGTGACTGGTGGTCGGACTGGGCGGAGGCATGGGGATGGACGGCGCATTATGTCTAGGTTTGTATTTCTCTCTCTCACACACACATAGGTGGGGGACGTGCATGAAGAGAAGAGGTGCATGCACAGCGCACGTACTCCCGTATCTTTCCCAACCACACCCGCGCGGGTACACGGCGGAGCTCATTTCTGTACGAAAAGGCAGCCCACGTGGTAATTTGACACGTGTACTGGTTGTCCACTTGGTGGAGGGAGGATCGTCTACCACGGGTGAACAAACAAATTGCGACTTGATGTGTTATGTTAAAAAATAGGCAAACCATGTGGGGCCTACCGTAGAGGAAAGGCTCTATACACTGGAGTACTTTTGATGTGTCCCGTCAACTCGCAGAACAAGGAGAAGCTTGCTTAATATGCTGTCTCCCCCGCCCATGGGCACGGTGGCTCGCAGGATGAGGTGAAGCTTGCTTACGAGTAGTAGTACTACTACTGTACACCTTACACCCGCTCCCTCGCCCACGCGCGCGGTGGCTCGCAGGACGAGGAGAAAATTTTACTACTCCCTCCGTTTACTCTTCGTCCCTACTACCTTGGTTAGAGATATTATCATATTGTTTGGAATGTATATGTCCTTTAGTACTCCCTCCATTTACTTATACAAGGCCACTATAAAAAAATACATTTTGCATCTATACAAGGCCACAAATAGTAATCGAGACAAAAGTTACTACTCCCTCCTTTCTAGTTTATGGCTCAATTTCAAAATCTCTCCAACCAAGGTAGACAGTGAGTGGTCGAATTAATTTCGTAGTTTGCACAAGTAATTAGTACGCTCGTTTTTCTAAAGAAGTTATATTTACTGAGGCATTAATTAGAACGAATGCATGAATGACCACTAAATTTCCATGAACTTCTACATGCATTGGTGAGTTTCCTCTTGACACTGCTTGCATCGGGTGATCTAACGCACCTCGAATCCAACATGTAATGGTACTATTACTAGCAGTAGAATTGAGACTTATCAAATGGAAAAACGAATGTTTTTAGATGAGCCCTATAAACCCTAGTGGGTATGTACTCCGTAAAATCAGATTTTTCCAAAACTAAGTCGCTCCCTTTCATGAATTCTGTAGTATACTCCTCCGTCGATGCTCCCTTTCATGAATTTTGTACTTCCTGCCGCCGACATGTGGGACATATAGCAACCGGGTCGACGTGTCAAGCACCAAATAACAGTGCAGAACAGCAGGGGGGATGCACCCCACTCGTACCGGCCCAGTAGTAGTAATGAGCAATGAGACATCAAATCACAATGCCGCACCATCCCAGACGAACGAAGCAACCATTATTTCACACTTCGGGTCGCCATCATCTCAAACCACATAGTATTGCTTCTGCCTCAAGAGGGACACACACATCGCCTTGGTACATCATGACACGTGGGACCACAAGACATGCCATGCTCCCCCACCGATCGCTCGGTAAAATCACCTCATTTTTACTATACTTCCTCCGTATCGGTTTACATGGCATGCACGTCGTTCTAGGTTGAGAATTTAACTGGCTATATATGTGATGAACATTACTCTAGCCTTTTTAAAAATGTATACTTTTGTACAGTAGTAGTATCGATGGATTGTGCCATGGAGCAAAAATTGAAATTAAAAAAAGGTGGTACATATAGAGAGCGCTCGTCGCCAAATTATGCATATAGTACTATTAAAAAAGCTAGTACGTGCTTAAATGGGGTGCTAAATGAGATGTAAGAAATACTAGTATGTACGTACTGAAGAGTTAAAGTAACGAGAAGAAACATAACGTAATTATGCTGGGGGCTCAGCACAACACACTCCTCAAATTAAACTAAGCACACCTGAAATTATACTATGCAACTAAATCCGGTAGACACTGCATTAGAACCACCATGAGCAACGACACTGCCACCTTACTCGAAGTCCTCGCCCTTGTCCCTCTTCCTCTTGGCCGATACTTCTTTGCTTGAACCGCACACTTGGCTCTTGCTCTTCATCCAACCCTTGTAGATATTGAAACAAAGGTAGCCATCCATTGCAGCGTAGTGGATGTGGTCTATATCTAGTACATTCTGCTGCCATGCATGATGATGAAATGTGTGATGAGGTTTCTCCAGTTTACTGTACGAAGGATGAACCATGGCGCCTGCCAGGGTCAGCATTGAAGGCTGGACACTGGAGGGCAGCAGCTGATTCTTCTGGAGGTCGAAGGGGTTGCCTACAATGAGGCCTACCTAACCCAGGACTCTTTTGCCGTTCGTAAAGTCTACAGTAACGAATTTGACTAGGTTGCTCTCGAGGAAGTTCTTAAAATCTAGGCATTCAACGTCAGCATGACATATGTGGTAGACCAAGCATAAGTCATGCACGCAAACCTGGATCACGGCGGGCTTCTTCCTCTCTTCCTCCTTTAGATCCTTCTCTCGTCTTAGGACTGTGGTGTACTCAACATCTAGCCCAGCGACCCATTCATCATCTGAGTTTTCGAACATGCGTCTGAAGCGAGAAAGGCATCCTTTCACCATCGCGGAAGAACGGGTGTAGATTACGTTGAACTCATCACCGGTGATGGTTCTAACCTTGTAGTCACCGCTGATCATGGAGATTTGGGACGCCATGGATTTGGGAGGAGGGTTAGGATTAGTGGAACTGCCGTAATGTGAAAGGACGGGACGACTAGGAGCGAACCGCCATAATATTAAAGGACGTGCGGGGACGAGTAGGAGCGAACTGCCAGCGTGCGAACGGCAGGGTAGTGGCTTTCCATTCTCCCATGATACGGGCTTCTGAGAGCCCTTGGATCTGAGATCGAACGGTTGCATGGCATGATTCTAGACCTATGGGTGAATATCCTATCCTGGAGGGTTATTCTGCAAATTTTCAGCAACTTAGCATGCGACCGTTCGATCTCAGATCCAAGGGCTGCCAGCAGCCCATATCATGGTCGCGCCTACCATGACCATCGTGTCGCTCGCGCGATCGCGCCCTTGGAGATTTAGCACGGTGCGTTAGGCTATCTGATGTTGGCATGTCATACATAGTCATCACTTAGTCACTCATACTACAACAAGGTTAGCTATAAGGTTGGCTATAAGTGTATTTTTTTACTTCTCTCTATCTCTTTCTTCGTACTCCCTCCGTCCCATAATATAAGAACATTTTTGACACTGGTGTAGTGCCAAAAACGTTCTTATATTATGGGACAGAGGGAGTAGTTTTTATTGCATTTGCCAAGGAGTGACCTCTTCCAATGAAATGGTGCTTAGATGAGGTGCTAAGGGCATTAAATGGCTTAGCAATCAAGTCCCCAATGCATAGGTGCTTATTAGTTTTTCGTTGCTAGGCTTGCTTCATTTAATTAGCTATAGACTCAAAATTGTTTTTTCACCTACGTACACGCGCTTAGCACCGTTTCTTCCTTGGGTCACCAAACTTGCCACATTAGACTTTATGCCTATGTGGCAAGCTTAGCACCTGTAGGAGGAAGTAAGTACTACAATAGTGGGCTATAAGCCCGCTTTACATGGCATTTTTGCATATGTGGAGGAAAGAGGCAAGGAAAAAGTGAAGAAGTGGGCTCTCATGCAAGAGCCAGCCTCAACTACATGGTGTAGCATTGGGAGAGGCACCTGTATGGAGGTGGTCAGGAATCGGGAGACTCACGCCGGTCGTAGCGCCGCAGTTAAAATGATAATGGCAAGTCAAATCACGGGGCCCCACCTATCCAGCAGTAACTCGCTGTCAAATCACACAGCCCTATGTTTGCAGCAGCCTACTCCCGCATCTTCTCGTGTCTCTGTTGAACCGACTAGGCGGAACTGCCACGCCTACCGTGCAGGAAAAGCCCTGCCTCGACTTTTAAATGCAACTGCATCCGCTTAAGAATCCAATGATATACTTTTTGTGACATAGTAACTCATATTTAGTTAGTCAAATGGATGACCTAGAACTACATGCATGCCCTATAAACCGAGATGCCTAAAAATAAAAAACGGAGACAGAGAGGGTAGTTCAGCACGTATCTTTTTAGATCAATATAGTCGGGATTCACCAAGGAGCAAAACCAAGTGGTAGGCTGCTCCTGTCGTGTTGGCATAGCAACTCAAGCAGGGTCAGTCCGCACATGAAATGGCGACACACTTAACATGACCCCTTTGGCCGACATGTGGCTCATCCACCATCTTGTTCCACGTGTGATGCACCAAATTACAGTTCGGAGCAGCGGTTGGAATTGGAGGCACCCCGGTTGTAGTGCCACAGTAGTAGAAAATGAGCGATGAGGGGTCAAATCACAAAGCCCCATCTTTCCCGCATTAAGCTGGACGGACGAAGCAACCATCATTTCACTCTAGGGCGCAAGAGCATAAAGAAAAGAGAAAACAATGATGCGTGCGACAGCTACCTAGGGCACCCTAGGGTAGGGGTCTCCACTAGAGATCCTTTTTTTGAAAGTGCCTCCACTACAAATCGTCTTCTCCCTCGTCCTCTTGAAGAAAACCGATGATGAGTGCAGCGGTAGGGTTTGTAGGAGTACTACAACATGCGGGGCCACATCGTAGTAAACGGGTTCGAGTCGACGCCTTAAATATGTGTGGGCCGCTTGGTTTTACGGGAACGAGGCAACATTTTGGGTTCGGGGACTAGTGGAGATATAGTATGTACAGAAAATTGTGGACGTAGGTTCGACCGAAAGGCAATGATGCATGGGCCCTGCATTTTGATATACCCAGGGCCGCGTGAAATTTGGTACTCTACTCAAAACTAGTAAGGTACACATGCATTGAACGCATGAGATTTCGAAACCAAATTATGAATAAATACACACTATAGCATGTAAAGCTTTGAGTCATATATGCATGATGTAGATGTTCATTTAGTTCTTATAGTTCATCTCATTCAAAATCAATTAGTTTTATAAAAATGTTAAGATTCATGGTGTTGTGCAGTGTAAAGAATAAAGTAAAAAAAACAAATAATGGCAATTCATTTAGAAAAAAATTCAATTATGATACAGAAGATTCTAGAACAAAGGAGAAGTGCTTGTGTTTTGAGGTTTGTGCATTATGCTTAAGTTCAACCATGGAGTCTTCTAAATTGTACATGTGGCAGATCTGGTGGAATGTTGATGATATCCAACGGCCAGTAGTGCTCGGATTTGCCATCTCTGCGCTGTCGGATTAGCTTCATCCAGCGACCATCTTTGAAAGTTATTGGCACACTATATAGTTCTTGTGCCATAGTTGCATGTCTTGGAAAAAAAGCTACTAGTGGGTTGTACTATCTATTTAGGACTAGAAGATGTATGCATGGAAGTTGTAGGGAAAGAGATGAAATGGAGTATCTCAATTCCTATGAGTAGGGATTGGAAAAGAGATGTCATTTGGTTCACATCATAGGAACTTTTCTATTGAATCTAGAGATGACATGTATCTCAATTCCTATGAGGAGGGATTAGAAAAGAGATGTAATTTGGTTCATATCATAGGAACTTTTCTATTGAATATACGCTAATGTTTATTTTCCTTTGAAATTAAGGGAGTATAGGAATCCATTCATATTAACCAAGTGGCTCTAAAACTATAGAAATGATACCATGTTTATTTCCTTTGAAATGTGGAGTATATGAATGTATTCCTATGAACCAATTGGCTCTAAAGGAAAAAATCCTATAAAAATCATATCATATAGAGTTCCTATGATATTCCTCGACACCAAAGGATGGTTGAAATTGCTACGGGTGATACGATGGTCTTTCTTTGTAGAATCCTCCCCCATCTTTATAGTTACCTCTCAAAGATGAATGAAATGATATATACAGGGTATTCTACATGTGAAATTTGGTACATGAGAACTCGGTAAAAGTTTGCGAGGTTCAAATGTTGAATAAAGCTATATGCACTGCATTTTGGAACGGAGGGAGCATACGGCAGTTGCTAACACTCACGTGGAAGATTTGTGTGTAGGAGGAGTGGCTGTTCCATTAAATGACATGTCAAAACTGACACCGTCGGATGCCGATCTAACAGTTCTTATGGCGTTCGTCAGGAAAAGGCTTGTGGCGAACGTTTGTCGGATAATGGTTTATGACACATGCATTGCATTTATACGTGCCCGCCCCTCTCTCACGCACACGCACCCTCACGAGTCACGACTCTCCCGAGTCCTCTCGCAGACTCGCATGTCGCACCCACCATCTATCTGCAGGTAGACGTCACGCACATATGTGCTCTTCACACCCTACCCTCAGAACTTCTAAAAAACAAAAGATGTCGCGCACATTTTATTTTAGCTCACACGTCACACACTTATACTATTACTCTTGCGGAGAACGTTCTTTGGGCATAGTATATTGTACTCTCACGAAGAGAAGCGGTGCACACACACACTAGTTCTCTCACACCCACTCGCGGGTACATGTAGGAGCGCATTTTTTTGAAGCTGGTACAACAAAATCACTCCACTATATATATAAGCAGGAGCCTTAGCGCTTGCTTTACTAGGGTTCCTCTCGTTCACTCTCTCATGATCTCCAGATCTAAGCAAGACATAGGTGGCCACACTCTCTCTCAGCTCATGGTTGGTCACAAATCTGGCCAGACAACCTCGACCGGGGCAGGGGTGTAGGTGCATCGTTCACGCTGTCGTCGACGGTGAGGGAGGAGACCAACGGCTGCCCGCGCATCCCGATCAGCGGCCATGCCTTTCTCTCCGAGAGAGCACCGGCTCGGGAGGGCCTCTGACCCCTTCTTCCTCCCTGCGGTATTGTGGCCAAGATGCAGCCTCCCGACGCCATCTTTGCCACATGCCGACGACACTCAGGTATATATTCCTTTGAAACCTGCCTTGCTCTACTACCTCAGCTCCCTTCGTGTGGATCTTTTTCTACTTCCGTCCGTTGTTCCAAAGCCACCTAGACTTTTACTATTATTAGAGGTAAAGCTAGTTCATACAGTCGACTCTAAGAGTTGGTTCAAATAGGGAAGAAAGTGGGAAAGCTGTAGCATGAATCTAGGACTTGGTTCTAAGAGGAAACGGGGCAAAGTAGTAGATACTGGCTACCCAACCGGTCTCTTGGTTGAAAAGACAAAGAAAGCATGGTGGATGGCGAAGGGTGGGGGGAAGTGGACCTATCTCTTGGTTGAAAAAGGAAAGAAAGTGACAGGTGTTGGGGGACAACGCAAATGAGAATGAGCAGGTCTAGATTTCTTGTGCTCACATAGGAAAATATCGCCAGGAGATAAAAAATGGGACAAATGCAGACATGCTGCCTGAGTGTTTGCCGCTCTCAGCAGCCACATCTGCCTCACCACTTTTTGCCCCTGCTGTCCCTACGCCCATATTGCTATCGTTAATGTAAAATCACATGAAGCATTAAGCAATGCCACCTAATGTCACTATAAGTAATGGTCTAGTGCAGTCGATAAATTGAAGCAATGCCACCACCATTTTATGAAGTGCTTCCGTCTTGCTTTATTTCCCATTAATTGTGTTTTTGCAGTTACACTTAAATTTCACACCGCTAACATTGGTTCATCCCAGTGGAACATGCGCAAATTTGATTGCACATTTACTGATCATGTGCTACTCTCATGGCAGTAATACTAATGCTATTGTTCTGCATGTTAATCTAGTGGCAGTGTTGATGTGATGTGATGCTACTTACTTAAGGACTCTTCATACCGTCAATCTAGTGCCAACTATAACACAATAGATGCTGCTGTTAATCATACGCCACTGCAAATATCTGTCACTGTTTAAATAACCATATTTCGTATTTGCGCAAACAGGGATGTCTGTCTCCATATCGTTTCGGGATGTTTGTCTCCGTATCATTTCTATCCGCGCAATCAAAAGCACACACCTCAGTTTTAGTAGAACTTCACAAAATGAGATGGCTATCCCTCGTTGTCGTCGTCTAACCACCCGTCTTCCAGGTATTCCTACATTGGTAGTTACTAGGTAGAATGACCAACACAATCTAAATGAAGTTGATTCGTATGTTTTACTTCCTGATTGCAGTGTAGGGACGAGCGAAAACAACTGCATCCTAGTCCGGAATGCACTTTCTACCATTTCATCCATGGACCGAGGACTAGCTGGCACGGCTGCACATCGGTTTTTTGGACAGGTGCACGGACAAGAGGCATTGTGGTCTACTTATTTCTGCAAATAGCGGTGCTTAAATTTAGTGGAATGCACAAGAATTTCACCTGGTCAGTACACTGCATGGTTCAGTTCAACATTCCAGCTGAGACCACAATTATAATTGGTTATTCTAGAATGAGAGAACCTAACCCTGGATGGTGGCAACAACAAAAAACCAGAGTGAACTCCAGGAAATTTAAGCCTGCCGGGAGTCCCTTTGCTCAGAGAAGCCTTGCTTGTTTTTTCCTGATTTGTAAACCTTCTCACAACTTTGTCTTTTGCTGTGAACTAGTATATGTTTGGTATGTTGTATGAATCACTGAGATGTATAAAATTGCTTAACTTATGCTTTTCAAGTTTTTTATGAAGACGAGTTTAATGTGAGTGTTCCACATGAGCGCTAGACTAGTGTGTGAATGTTTGGAATTTACATTGTGGCCTCAGTTAACTGCATGAACCACTGTAACAAGATACATAGTTGCTTATATGTCAGATAGCAGATTGTTGATTGTTAGCTGGTCGATAGCCTAGTGTTGAAGCGAGCTGAGCCAATGTGCCGTGTTTTGCACAACTGCTTACAAGTGGGGTAGCACCAACAATGTTTATAAGTACTTATGTATACGTCAGCGCACAGTTCTCGAACGAGTGCTCTATTTCATCAAAACACACACTGCTCGTATGATAAACCATGACAACTTATGTATTACCATGCCATATTCATGAAAAAACTAGTGAGGACGGATCTGTTTCGGCAACAATTACGATGGTTCTCACATGATTCACGGGCACACAAAAGTAGCAGCAGTTCCCATAGACGGATTCAAACAGAGTACTAGCCCCAAAGGGGTCGATAACAGGCATGTTTCGGATAATTAGACACAATCCAAACTACTATTAAACACTAGCTGGGGCAACTATTTCATGCGTTGATCTAATTTGGGCTGGACACAAGACGGACCTTGCCATGAACATCATCGAGGATGTCCCACAGCAGCTCAATCCTGTGAACCTTCATGAAGACAACCTTGTGGCCTTGCCACTGATAAACTTGTTTGTGGAGGCATGCCACGTCATCTTCCTGCGTAAGCTTGACAAGAACAGTATGCCTCACAAACGAAGGAGTAGCTTTGAACTTCTTGTGCTTCAGTACACCCTGGACAACACGCCTGACAACAGTGAGGCTGGAATACAACTCTTCATTGGTATAACCGCAAATGGCTTCCAGGATCCAACAACCTAAGAACTCTGTTTTCCCAGTGCATATATTTAGGTCATCCGCCTCATAGCGAGTGACATGTACAACCACACAATCCTTGTCTGCATCAGGGCTCTAATTGAAACAGAAACAAATTCTGAATTACTTTTCAGTATAAGAAACACAAGTTATTTAAACCCCTATGTATAGCATGGCATCGAAGCTAATAAAATTTTGCATTATTCATCACCACATACTTAGATGAAAAACTACAATCGAGATCGGCAAAGAAGAAAATC
>NC_041381.1:192352111-192456829 GCF_002162155.2 Triticum dicoccoides
CGGCTCGGTGGCTGCCTCCATCTTCTTGGAGCTCTCTGTCTCGTGGGGATCAGCCTCCCACATCTGCTCCAATATCGGCAGATCTTTGCCTGGTTCTCCTTGGTCCATCATGAAACTGACGAATACTAGGAGACCATTAAAAGGAAAACACAATCACAATGACAATGAAACAAAAAATAGAGTGAGGATCGGTTACTGCTTTGCAAAAGTTTTTTTCTCTGAACAAAAATATACCAACATCACGGATCCGCTTACCTTCCCTTCGTTGGGAGAGAAGAACAGTGGCAGATGCGAGTGTTGCCTTTCTTGAAGACGGTGAGGGAGAAGGGGATTCAGCGAAGAGTGAAATGATGGTTGCTTTGTCCATCAAACTTAGACTGCGGGGATGTGGGGTTTTGTGATACGACGGCTCGTTACTGCCGCGCTACGACCGGGGTGACTCTCCGCCTGCATACTGCCTTCTAATTTGGTGGATGGCATTTGGGACCGCGCGCTACATGGCCTGCATGTCGGTGAACAAAAGTATAACGGCATTCAGTAGAGGGAGACGTTTCAATGACCTAGGAGGAGCCAGAAGCGGTATTGTATCCACTGTACTAGTAGTAATTGTTTTTCTGGGTAGCTGTAGAGTGTCTCCACTGTACTAGTAGTAATTGTTTCTCTGGGCCCAAGACAAAACAGCCCATCCAGACTAGTAAATAGTAAAATCAATTCAAAAGCCCATATATTTACTGAATGAGAGGCGCTACCCACACCCAGCACACCGCCCCCCAAAAAAACCTGGGTGCTCTTCTTCCTCCTCGCTCCCACCCACCTCACGTCAGCTTGCTCCACTCGTACTCCCAAATTTCTCACCTCACTCCTACAGAAAACCCCAGCTCCCCTTCTTCCTCACTACTACAGAAAAACCCCAGCTCCCCTTCTTCTTCACTCGCACTACAACTAGGCTCGTCATTCGTTACTCTGCTCAAATCCGTGAGCGCGACGCGATGCCCTCGAGGAAAATGGAGTCGGCTGACCCCAGCACCAAGAAGATGAGGCTCCCGCCAGCGGCGACGCCTGTTGTAGATCCCGCACCCGGCAGCGCGGGGAGAAGTGGTGACCCCGCCCCCTCCAGATCCCAGGAACGAGTAGAATCTCGGGTGGACTACATCAGCGATCTCCCAGACGCCGTCCTTGGGGAGATCATCTCGCTTCTCCCCACCAAGGATTGCTGCCGCACCCAAGTCCTCTCAATTCAGTGGCGCCCTCTATGGCACGCCGTGCCCCTTAATCTCAGCTATCATCAGCTATCTCTCTTCAATGATTTTGAAATCCCCAGAGCCATCATCTCCTCCCACCAGGGCTCCGTTCAAAGCCTCTACATCTTGTCATGCCCTGCACGGTGGACGCCTGGCTGAAATCCCCTGAATTCACAGAACTACAGCTGCTTGAGTTCTACTATTCCCCTGGAAATCACATACGACATACCGAACGCCATTACTTGTGCCCTCAGCACCGATGTCCATCTCGCTGTTTTCCTCCTCTCTCCACACCGCCACCTTTGCACTATGCTATCTACCAGACAATCTGGTACTAAACCTTCGACTCCCATTTCTCAAGAAACTTTCACTTGTGCGGGTTCGTATATCGGAGGCCTCATTGCACAACATCATCCACTCCAGTTGCCCTGCCCTGGAGTGCTTGGTGCTTGTTTTCACAGTTAGAGTCGGTTGTCTCCAAATAAAGTCGCCTAACCTTGTAAGAGTTGGAATTTCTTTTGACGGAAGGCAACTCATCATCCAAGACGCCCCTTCACTTCAAAGGCTGATCCTTGATTCTAGTTATTCACCGTTGCAAATAACCGTCCTCTCTGCGCCTAAACTGGAGACCTTGGGTGCAATACATGATCTCTATGCTCATTTCAATATGGTGTTTGGCTCCACAGTTCTTCAGGTACTTTATATTATCATCTACACTTGTAACCATAAGCTGCATTTTAAATTTCTGCGCATAATTTATATATCATCTTGGAGTACACATTTTGTACTAATATTATGTTCTATCCTCAATGAAGAGTTTCTCCATGGATGGCCTATCAATGGTGCTGGATTCTGTCAAGATATTATATATCCAAATGAATAGTTTTGATCTGAACAAGATTATTGGCTTGCTACGATGCTTTCCATGTCTGGAGAAGTTGTATATAAAGGTGATAATTTCACGCACATTGGAAGTCCGCATATAGTGTACTAGAATTAACCGTTCGGCTATTGCTCTTTCGACACTCTTTTTTTAGACCTTAACTGTTTTCAATCTTCATGTCTATTTAGGCAACAAGATGGGGTAAGAAAGTTATAACCAATTGGTGGATTCATAAGCATCGGGATTTTCTCACTTCTCATGAGATTCGATTGAAGACAATAACGCTAGAACGATATGTAGCCAACCGTGCAAACACTAGATTTGTCACATTCTTCCTGCTGAATGCGAGGTTACTATTGTCCATCAGGCTTAAGTTTATCAGTAGCATGGTTTTGATGAATGGGTATGTCGAAGAGCAAAAAAACGAGTTTCAAGTGGGCAAAAGAGCTTCTGAACATGCCGGGCTTCTATTTACAACATATTGTGGTCATAATCCAGTAAATTTTACGACCCAGGATGTTCATTCTATGGACCTGACCGATCCATTTGACTGTGATTGCCAAAAATAGTGCTGGAGTTAGATGTTGTTTCCCTTTTCAACCTGGGTTTTTATTGTAAACCTGATGAACAATTAACCCTCGTGCTTTTGTACAGTTTGTAAGCTGGAGTTAGATGTTCCTGCCCTTTTCAACTCGGCTGTGACTGTCATATTTTCTTTGAAACAAGGCAAATGGCTTGCCATCCGTTCAATTTAGAGTGAAATATTGTAACAAATCCCAACCAAGGGAAATAACATCACTCTCACCGGCTTCTTGAGCTCACTGTGCATTACAGAAGCCAAGTGTAGCCCCCACCAGCACCCACAAACTTATTTCGAACTAGCACATCAAATGGGCTGTAAATTTTCATAGGAAAGGCTGCATGACCGTGACAGATTTGGATTCTGACATTTGGGACCCGCAAGGAAATAGCCTATCCAAGGTGGTGTCGACTTACTAGCCAGTCAACAAACGATTCTGCCTACCAGCCATTGGATTGACATCCAACATCTGTCGTGTATCTTCTATCTCTTGTCTTCTTCTTCCTCCAGCCGCCCAAACCAAACCACCCCGTCGGCTCCGCCTGCTCCCACCTCCCATGGCTGGCTGCGCCTCCGCCGCCCTACCGTACGTACCCTCCAACATTGGCCAGTCCCTCCCTCTATTCCCCCACGTGTCCTGTTATTCTCCGGCGATGTCAGCCCCAACACGCACCCGCACCCGAACCAGCCAACCCTCGTACTCCCCTCCGCCTGTCACTGGACCGGCGCATCTTCCATGGCTCCTGTTTGTTCCGTCCGAGGCCTCGCCATCGTCCTCCGCCTTGCGGCCTTGGTTTGCTCGCCGTGCGTGCTGTGATGCCCTCTTGCATTGTCAACATCGTCAACAACCTAGAGGAACAAGGAGATGACTGTACGTGGAGAGAATGACAGTAGGGACCCACCAGCGTCATGGCAGTACGCAAGCAAGGTCCTCTATATTACAAGCCCAAAAATATGGTTCCTCCTAATGGTTGGACATCTGGGGCTCACGCCATTGTCAACATAGTCAATAAACGAGAGAATTACACTACGAGCGGCTGACACCAGGGACCCAACAGGTCGCACAGTTTTTTTTGAGGAACAAGCAGTTGTTATTTATACTAGTTTTAGCGACGGATCAGGGTAACAACGGGGTTGTGCGGGGGCTGTGGCCGGTCTAGCCAGGGTTTTATTTATGTTTACCACATCATGAGCCCAGTTGTGTTTTTTTCTTGCTGAAAATGACTAGCCCAGTTCTATTTTTTTAAAGAAATACCCAAATGAGGCCTACTTGCTTTATCGGCCCTGCTGGGCTGCAAATCTTTCAAGACGAGGAGAGTTTCATTCGGTTTGCCCAGAAATGGGCTGTACATTTTTAAAACACATCAAACCGGGAATTAGTTTCAATTTTTTTCATTACAAGATTTTAAATTCCATTGATTTTTATGCGTGGACAATTATTTGGATTTTATATTTATATAGATTATTTTTCTGGATTAAAAACAGTTGGCCGCACCGAAATATGCAAAATTTTGTATACTTTTTAACCATGGCCACAATATGGGGTGTAATGCTAACAAAAAGAAGATGGGCTCCAAAAAAATTCTTAAGAATTAGCAAATGGGCTGTACATTATTAGAAATAATGGCAGATGGGCCGTATGCTGTTTTCCACAGATTTGAGGTTGACTTGTGCGCCTACTACAGGTTGACATGTATGCTTTCATAAAAAAAGGTTGACGCACACGCAATGCCCTGTCAACTTAGTGAACACACGAGAGCAGTGACTATTGGATGTCCATCCAACGGCTGTCGTGCTTCTTCAATCTTTGCTCTTCATGCTCCAGCCGCTCAAACAAGCGCCGACGGGACTGCCTACTCCCTCCTCCCGTGGCCGGCTATGCTGCCGCGCAGGCCTCACGGCCCCACCGTACTCCCATCGCTGGCCTAGCCATCCCTCTACTGACCCACGCCTCCTGTTATTCTCCGGGGACAACAAACAAACCAGTAAACCCTCGTACTCCTCCGTGTGGGAAACAACTGCCGAGTATTCCCTGGCTCCGTGTCGTTCCCTTCCCAGGCCTCGCTGTCGTCCACCGCCCTGGTAATCTCGGTGCGGCCTGGTCAACATGGTCAATGAACGACATCCATCGGAAGTGGACTGTACGTGGAGAGGCTGACAGCTGGGTCCATGGCTGCACGCATGGAAATGCCTCCTTATTACGCGCAAAATAATGATTCCTCCCCTGACAGCTAGGACCCACAGGAAGGGCCTCTGTATTTCGCAAAAAAACGCCCCCCCCCCGCTGACAGGTCGGACCCACCAGCTATATCTTCGCCCGCAAGGAAGTGCCTCCTTATTACGCCCAAAAAAATGAATACCCCCTACTAGCTGGGACCCACCATATTGTGTGGCTGACTTGTGGGCCTACTAAGTTGACAGGGACGGAGGGCTTTGTCAACTTAGTCAATACTCTAGTGACCGTATGATGTCCATCCAACGGCCATAGTGCTTCTTCAACCTCTGGTCTTCTTGCTCCAGCCGCCCAAAGCAGTGCCGGTCGTGCCACCTACTCCTGCCTCCCGTGGCCGGCTGTGCTGCCGTGGAGGCCTCACCGCCCCCATACTACTCCCACCACTGGCCAGGCCATCCCTCCACTCACCCACACCCCCTGTTATTCTGCGGTGACGGCAGCTTCACACCACAGCCGAACCAGTGAACCCTCGTACTCCTCTCTGCATGGGCATCCACTTCCGCGTCTTCCCCGGCTCCGCGTCGTCCCCATCCTAGGCCTCGCTGTCGTCCACCGCCGTGGTGCTGTCGGCGCGGCGTGGTCAATGTGGTCAACAATTGACTTCCATCGGAAGAGTACTGTACGTGGAGGTTGACAACTGGGTCCACGGCAACCGCAAGGAAGTGCCTCCTTATTACGCGGAAAATAATTATTCCTCCACCTGACAGCAGGGACCCATCGGATGGGCCACCAGTATTTTGCGAAAAAAACGTTCCCCCCTGATTGCTGGGACCCATCAGACAGGCCACCGTATTTCGCGAAAAAAACAGTCTCCCCGCTGTCAGCTGGGACCCACCGGAAGTGCCTCCTTATTACGCACAAAAAAAATGAATACTCCCCCTGCTAGCTGGGACCCACCTTGGTGGGAGGCTGACTTGTGGGCCTACTAAATTGACGGGGACGGAGGGCTTTGTCAACTTAGTCAATATGAACGATTCTAGCTCCAGTGACCATACGATGTCCATCCAACGGCCGTAGTGCTTCTTCAACCTCTGGCCTTCTTGCTCCAGCCGCCCAAAGCAGCACCGGTCATGTCGCATGCTCCTGCCTCCCATGACCGGCTGTGCTACCGCGGAGGCCTCACCGCCCCCTACTATTCCCACCGCTGGCCAGGACCTGCGGGGAGGGCAGCCTCACACCGCAGCCGAACCAGTGAACCCTCGTACTCCTCTCCGCGTGGGCTTCCACTACTGTGTCTTTCCCGGCTCCGTGTTGTCCCCTTCCTAGGCCTCGCCATTGTCCACCACCCTGGTGCTCTCCGTGCGGTGTGGTAAACATGTTCAAGGAACGACTTCCATCGGAAGAGTACTTTACGTGGAGAGGCTAACAGCTGGGTCCACGGCGGCCGCAAGGAAGTGCCTCCTTATTACACGCAAAATAATTATTCCTCCACCTGACAGCAGGGACCCACCGGACAGGCCACCGTATTTCACGACTGGGGCCCACCAGCTACATATTCGCACGCAAGAAAGTGCGTTCTGGCAAAAAAAAGATTCGCCCCCTAACTGCTGGGATCCACCAGCTACATCTTCGCACGCAAGGAAGTGCGTGACAGTCAGCATCCACCTGGTCGAAGCGTACGTAGCATTGTCATTCTGGTCACGAACGTGTACGCACATACTGGTCGATGTACAGGCGCGCATGTGTCATAGTAGAGGCGCACACGTGTTGTAGTAGAGGCGCACACATAGCATGTACACGTACGTACAACGGCCAGGTTGCAAGAAAGAAAATACAGCCACGTACGTACATACGGGCGGGGTCTCGAACACCTACTCGCGCATACGTATGGTCAGGGCTCATGTACCTGGCTGGGTCGGAATGGAGAAACTGCGTTGTCGTCATGTTCATGGGGAGGCAACAGAATGTGTCGTGTTCATCGGGAGGCAACGGAATGCGTCGTGTTCATCGGGAGGAAACGGAACGCGTGGGAGCCAACCGGCTTGGACGGAATAGGCGATGGAAATGAGGCCTGGCGTACCGCAGAATAGAGGAAACAACCTTGTGTTCGACCAGCCACGTTCGAAACGGGATCCTGTTCATCCGGAGGGGTCTGGCGTACCGCAAAATGGGGGAAACGGACTTGTGTTGGACCACCTACGGTCGAAACGAGGTCCTGTTGATCGGGAGGGGTGTGGTGTACCGCAAAACGGACGAAACGGACTTGTGTTGGAGTGCTACGGTCGAAATGGGGGTCATGTTCATCGGGAGGGGTGTGGCGTACCACAAAATGGGACTCCACGGGATACTGTTCATCTCCACCGTCGACCTCCTCCAGCCTCCACGGGCTACTGTTCATCCACCGTCGACCTCCTCCAGCCTCCACCTGCTCCTGTTCATCCACGGGCTCCTGTTCATTCAGCCTCCACCACGCGCTACTCCACCGGCTACTGTTCAACCACCCCTCTCCACGGGCTCTTGTTCAACCACCCCTCCATGGGCTATTATTCATCCACCCCTCCACCGTCTACTGTTCATCAAGCCCTCCACGGGGTCATCCTGTTCATCCAGACCTCCACGGGGTCCTGTTCATCCAGCCCCAACCGGCTCGATCGATCGGGGTCCTGTTCATCCAGAGGCAACACCACGGGGTCCTGTTCATCCACCACCACCACTCACTATTCATCCACCCCCCCGCGCAACACTCACTGTTCATCTAGAGGCAGCATCGATCAGCTTCAGTTAGCAGCAATAGCGCAGGAATCGCTCGATCGGTTTCAGTGAACAACCATCGATCGATCGCTCGGGTTCAGTAACGCGTAGCCTGCAGTGCAACCGATTGGGTTCAGTTAGAGCCCAACGCCTCGCTCGGGTTCAGCTACAGTCCAACGCCTCGCACACACGTGCGTATGTGTATGAGAGAAACACGCATCGCTCGGCCCCCGACCACCTACTGTAACTGGGAACTCGCCGAAATTTTCCTCGCCCTCGCTTCTACCATGGTTTTTTCCATCATGGATGGCCCAAAGAATGTCATGCAGCCGCGCCTCCGACCCGTCCAGGACGAAAAGCCCATTTTCTGTCATGATTTTTTTGTCATAGAAGTAGGAGCCCACCACATCTATGATGATCCCGGGTTTTCTCACAATTATCGTCATAGTAGTGTCATAAGTATGACCGATTTTTTTTTTCGTTCGGCCCAAAATGTCACGGATGTGTCTCTTTTTTGTAGTGTCATTCCACCAATCCTCTCCGATCGGGCCAAGAGGGAGCCCCTGCTCGTTTACATCAGCGTCCACCAACCATGTGACCGAGTGTTGTCCCGGTGGTCATCATTTCCTAGGAGTGAGTTCCCTCCAAGTCGAAACTAAGATATCAACATTACCAGAAACTAGTATACAATGTGTTTCTAGCATCAAGGAAGCTACTACATTACTTACAAGCCCACTTGGACATCGTGGTAAGTAGTGCCCCTTTGTCAGACATCAACGACAATAGGGATGCCATTGACCGGGTGGGGAAGTGGGCCATCGAGCTAGGGGCGCATGACATAATCTATGAACCTGAAGGAAATATGCCCTAGAGGCAATAATAAAGTTGTTATTTTATAGTTCCTTATTCATTATAAATGTTTATTATTCATGCTAGAATTGTATTAACCGGGAACTTGATACATGTGTGAATACATAGACAAAACATCATGTCCCTAGTATGCCTCTACTAGAATAGCTTGTTGATCAAAGATGGTTAAGTTTCCTAGCCATGGACATGTGTTGTCATTTGATGAACGGGATCACATCATTAGGAGAATGATGTGATGGACAAGACCCATTCGTTAGCTTAGCATAATGATCGTTCAATTTTATTGCTACTGCTTTCTTCATGTCAAATATATATTCCTCCGACTATGAGATTATGCAATTCCCGGACATCGGAAGAATGCCTTGTGTGCTATCAAAAGTCACAACATAACTGGGTGATTATAAAGATGCGAAGGTGTTTGTTGGGTTCGCATAGATCGAGATTAGGATTTGTCACTCCGAGTATCAGAGAGGTATCTCTAGGCTCTCTCGGTAACGCACGTCATATGAACCCTTGCAAGCAATGTGACTAATGAGTTAGTTGTGGGATGATGCACTACTGAACAAGTAAAGATACTTGCCGGTAACGAGATTGAACTAGGTATGAAGATACCGATGATCGAATCTCGGGCAAGTAACATACCGATGACAAAGGGAATAACTATGTTGACATTGCGGTTCGACCGATAAAGATCTTTGTAGAATACGTGGGAACCAATATGAGCATCTAGGTTCCGCTATGGGTTATTGACCGAAGAGGTGTCTCGGTCATGCCTACATAGTTCTCGAACCCATAGGGTCTGCACGCTTAACGTTCGATGACGATAGGTAATATATGAGTTATGTGTTTTGGTGATCAAAGGTTGTTTGGAGTCCTGGATGAGATCACAGACATGACGAGGAGTCTCGAAATGAATGAGAGGTAAAGATTGATATATTGGAAGGTTATATACGGACACCGGAATGGTTTCAAAGAGGTTCGGGGATTTTTCGGAGTACGGAGAGGTTACCGAAACCCCCCGAGAAAGTTAATGGGCCTCACGAGCCATATTAGAGAGGAGAGTGAAGGAAATATGCCCTAGAGGCAATAATAAAGTTATTATTTATTTCCTTATTATCATGATAAATGTTTATTATTCATGCTAGAATTGTATTTACCGGAAACATAATACATGTGTGAATACATAGACAAACAGAGTGTCACTAGTATGCCTCTACTTGACTAGCTCGTTAATCAAAGATGGTTATGTTTCCTAACCATGAACAATGAGTTGTTATTTGATTAACGAGGTCACATCATTAGTAGAATGATCTGATTGACATGACCCATTCCATTAGCTTAGCACCCGATCGTTTAGTATGTTGCTATTGCTTTCTTCATGACTTATACATGTTCCTATGACTATGAGATTATGCAACTCCCGTTTACCGGAGGAACACTTTGGGTACTACCAAACGTCACAACGTAACTGGGTGATTATAAAGGAGTACTACAGGTGTCTCCAATGGTCGATGTTGGGTTGGCGTATTTCGAGATTAGGATTTGTCACTCCGATTGTCGGAGAGGTATCTCTGGGCCCTCTCGGTAATACACATCACATAAGCCTTGCAAGCATTACAACTAATATGTTAATTGTGAGATGATGTGTTACGGAACGAGTAAAGAGACTTGCCGGTAACGAGATTGAACTAGGTATTGGATACCGACGATCGAATCTCGGGCAAGTAACATACCGATGACAAAGGGAACAACGTATGTTGTTATGCGGTCTGACTGATAAAGATCTTCGTAGAATATGTAGGAGCCAATATGGGCATCCAGGTCCCGCTATTGGTTATTGACCAGAGACGTGTCTCGGTCATGTCTACATTGTTCTCGAACCCGTAGGGTCCGCACGCTTAAGGTTACGATGACAGTTATATTATGAGTTTATGCATTTTGATGTACCGAAGGTTGTTCGGAGTCCCGGATGTGATCACGGACATGACGAGGAGTCTCGAAATGGTCGAGACGTAAAGATTGATATATTGGAAGCCTATATTTGGATATCGGAAGTGTTCCGGGTGAAATCGGGATTTTACCGGAATACCGGGAGGGTTACCGGAACCCCCCGGGAGCTATTTGGGCCATAGTGGGCCTTAGTGGAAAAGAGAAGGGGCTGCCCTAGATGGGCTGCGCGCCCCCCCTTCCCCTAGTCCTATTAGGACTAGGAGAGGTGGCCGGTGAAGGAAATATGCCCTAGAGACAATAATAAAGTTATTATTTATTTCCTTATTTCATGATAAATGTTTATTATTCATGCTAGAATTGTATTAACCGGAAACATAATACATGTGTGAATACATAGACAAACAAAGTGTCACTAGTATGCCTCTACTTGACTAGCTCGTTAATCAAAGATGGTTATGTTTCCTAACCATGAACAATGAGTTGTTATTTGATTAACGAGGTCACATCATTAGTAGAATGATCTGATTGACATGACCCATTCCATTAGCTTAGCACCCGATCGTTTAGTATGTTGCTATTGCTTTCTTCATGACTTATACATGTTCCTATGACTATGAGATTATGCAACTCCCGTTTACCGGAGGAACACTTTGGTTACTACCAAACGTCACAACGTAACTGGGTGATTATAAAGGAGTACTACAGGTGTCTCCAATGGTCGATGTTGGGTTGGCGTATTTCGAGATTAGGATTTGTCACTCCGATTGTCGGAGAGGTATCTCTGGGCCCTCTCGGTAATACACATCACATAAGCCTTGCAAGCATTACAACTAATATGTTAGTTGTGAGATGATGTATTACGGAACGAGTAAAGAGACTTGCCGGTAACGAGATTGAACTAGGTATTGGATACCGACGATCGAATCTCGGGCAAGTAACGTACCGATGACAAAGGGAACAACGTATGTTGTTATGCGGTCTGACCGATAAAGATCTTCGTAGAATATGTAGGAGCCAATATGGGCATCCAGGTCCCGCTATTGGTTATTGACCGGAGACATGTCTCGGTCATGTCTACATTGTTCTCGAACCCGTAGGGTCCGCACGCTTAAGGTTACGATGACAGTTATATTATGAGTTTATGCATTTTGATGTACCGAAGGTTGTTCGGAGTCCCGGATGTGATCACGGACATGACGAGGAGTCTCGAAATGGTCGAGACATAAAGATTGATATATTGGAAGTCTATGTTTGGACATCGGAAATGTTCCGGGTGAAATCGGGATTTTACCGGGTTACCGGGAGGTTACCGGAACCCCCCGGGAGCCATATGGGCCATCATGGGCCTTAGTGGAAAGGAGAAAGGGGCAGCCCAAGGGGGCTGCGCGCCTCCCCCCTTCCCCTAGTCCTATTAGGACTAGGAGAGGTGGCCGGCCACCCCTCTCCCTCTTTCCCCCTTGGGAATCCTAGTTGGAATAGGATTGAGGGGGGAGTCCTACTCCCGGTAGGAGTAGGACTCCTCCTGCGCCACCTCCTCCTGGCCGGCGCCTCCTCCCCCCTTGGCTCCTTTATATACGGAGGCAGGGGCACCTCTAAACACACAAGTTGACACAAGTTGATCCACGTGATCGATTCCTTAGCCGTGTGCGGTGCCCCCTGCCACCATATTCCTCGATAATACTGTAGCGGAGTTTAGGCGAAGCCCTGCTGCTGTAGTTCATCAAGATCGTCACCACGCCGTCGTGCTGACGAAACTCTTCCCCGACACTTTGCTGGATCGGAGTCCGGGGATCGTCATCGAGCTGAACGTGTGCTCGAACTCGGAGGTGCCGTAGTTTCGGTGCTTGATCGGTTGGATCGTGAAGACGTACGACTACTTCCTCTACGTCGTGTCATCGCTTCCGCAGTCGGTCTGCGTTGGGTACGTAGACAACACTCTCCTCTCATTACTATGCATCACATGATCCTGTGTGCGCGTAGGAAATTTTTTGAAATTACTACGAAACCCTTCAGTGGCATCCGAGCCTAGGTTATTGATGTTGATGTTATATGCACGAGTAGAACACAAGTGAGTTGTGGACGATACAAGTCATACTGCCTACCAGCATGTCATATTTTGGTTCGGCGGTATTGTTGGACGAGACGACCCAGACCAACCTTACGCGTACGCTTACGCGAGACCGGTTCCCTCGACGTGCTTTGCACAGAGATGGCTTGCGGGCGACTGTCTCTCCAACTTTAGTTGAACCAAGTATGGCTACGCCCGGTCCTTGCGAAGGTTAAAACGGAGTCTATTTGACAAACTATCGTTGTGGTTTTGATGCGTAGGTGAGATTGGTTCTTACTTAAGCCCGTAGCAGCCACGTAAAACATGCAACAACAAAGTAGAGGACGTCTAACTTGTTTTTGCAGGGCATGTTGTGATGTGATATGGTCAAGGCATGATGCTGAATTTTATTGTATGATATGATCATGTTTTGCAACCAAGTTATCGGCAACTGGCAGGAGCCATATGGTTGTCGCTTTATTGTATGCAATGCAATCGCGATGTAATGCTTAACTTTATTACTGAACGGTAGTGATAGTCGTGAAAGCATAAGATTGGCGAGACGACAACGATGCTACGATGGAGATCAAGGTGTCGCGCCGGTGACGATGGTGATCATGACGGTGCTTCGGAGATGGAGATCACAAGCACGAGATGATGATGGCCATATCATATCACTTATATTGATTGCATGTGATGTTTATCTTTTTATGCATCTTATCTTGCTTTGATTGACGGTAGCATTATAAGATGATCTCTCATTAAATTATCAAGAAGTGTTCTCCCTGAGTATGCACCGTTGCCAAAGTTCGTCGTGCCCAGACACCACGTGATGATCGGGTGTGATAAGCTCTACGTCCATCTACAACGGGTGCAAGCCAGTTTTTGCACACGCAGAATACTCAGGTTAAACTTGACGAGCCTAGCATATGCAGATATGGCCTCGGAACACAGAGACCGAAAGGTCGAGCGTGAATCATATAGTAGATATGATCAACATAAATGATGTTCACCATTGAAAACTACTCCATCTCACGTGATGATCGGTCATGGTTTAGTTGATTTGGATCACGTAATCACTTAGAAGATTAGAGGGATGTCTATCTAAGTGGGAGTTCTTAAGTAATATGATTAATTGAACTTAAATTTATCATGAACTTAGTACCTGATAGTATCTTGCTTGTTTATGTTGATTGTAGATAGATGGCTCGTGCTGTTGTTCCGTTGAATTTTAATGCGTTCCTTGAGAAAGCAAAGTTGAAAGATGATGGTAGCAATTACACGGACTGGGTCCGTAACTTGAGGATTATCCTCATTGCTGCACAGAAGAATTACGTCCTGGAAGCACCGCTGGGTGCCAGGCCTGCTGCTGGAGCAACGCCAGATGTTATGAACGTCTGGCAGAGCAAAGCTGATGACTACTCGATAGTTCAGTGTGCCATGCTTTACGGCCTAGAATCGGGACTTCAACGACGTTTTGAACGTCATGGAGCATATGAGATGTTCCAGGAGTTGAAGTTAATATTTCAAGCAAATGCCCGGATTGAGAGATATGAAGTCTCCAATAAGTTCTATAGCTGCAAGATGGAGGAGAATAGTTCTGTCAGTGAGCATATACTCAAAATGTCTGGGTATAATAATCACTTGATTCAATTGGGAGTTAATCTTCCAGATGATTGCGTCATCGACAGAATTCTCCAATCACTGCCACCAAGCTACAAGAGCTTCGTAATGAACTATAATATGCAAGGGATGAACAAGACTATTCCCGAGCTCTTCGCAATGCTGAAAGCTGCGGAGGTAGAAATCAAGAAGGAGCATCAAGTGTTGATGGTTAACAAGACCACTAGTTTCAAGAAAAAGGGCAAAGGGAAGAAAAAGGGGAACTTCAAGAAGAACGGCAAGCAAGTTGCTGCTCAAGAGAAGAAACCCAAGTCTGGACCTAAGCCTGAAACTGAGTGCTTCTACTGCAAGCAGACTGGTCACTGGAAGCGGAACTGCCCCAAGTATTTGGCGGATAAGAAGGATGGCAAGGTGAACAAAGGTATATGTGATATACATGTTATTGATGCGTACCTTACTAGAGCTCGCAGTAGCACCTGGGTATTTGATACTGGTTCTGTTGCTAATATTTGCAACTCGAAACAGGGACTACAGAATAAGCGGGCACTGGCAAAGGACGAGGTGACGATGCGCGTGGGAAACGGTTCCAAAGTCGATGTGATCGCAGTCGGCACGCTACCTCTACATCTACCTTCGGGATTAATATTAGACCTAAGTAATTGTTATTTGGTGCCAGCGTTGAGCATGAACATTATATCTAGATCTTGTTTAATGCGAAACGGTTATTCATTTAAATCAGAGAATAATGGTTGTTCTATTTATATGAGTAATATCTTTTATGGTCATGCACCCTTGAAGAGTGGTCTATTTTTATTGAATCTCGATAGTAGTAATACACATATTCATAATGTTGAAGCCAAAAGATGCAGAGTTGATAATGAAAGTGCAACTTATTTGTGGCACTGTCGTTTAGGTCATATCGGTATAAAGTGCATGAAGAAACTCCATACCGATGGACTTTTGGAACCACTTGATTATGAATCACTTGGTACTTGCGAACCGTGCCTCTTGGGCAAGATGACTAAAACACCGTTCTCCGGTACTATGGAGAGAGCAACAGATTTGTTGGAAATCATACATACCGATGTATGTGGCCCGATGAATATTGAGGCTCGTGGCGGATATCGTTATTTTCTCACCTTCACAGATGATTTAAGCAGATATGGGTATATTTACTTAATGAAACATAAGTCTGAAACATTTGAAAAGTTCAAAGAATTTCAGAGTGAAGTTGAAAATCATCGTAACAAGAAAATAAAGTTTCTACGATCTGATCGTGGAGGAGAATATTTGAGTTACGAGTTTGGTGTACATTTGAAAAACTGTGGAATAGTTTCGCAACTCACGCCACCCGGAACACCACAACGTAATGGTGTGTCCGAACGTCGTAATCGTACTTTACTAGATATGGTACGATCTATGATGTCTCTTACTGATTTACCGCTATCATTTTGGGGATATGCTTTAGAGACGGCCGCATTCACGTTAAATAGGGCACCATCAAAATCTGTTGAGACGACGCCTTATGAACTGTGGTTTGGCAAGAAACCAAAGTTGTCGTTTCTTAAAGTTTGGGGCTGCGATGCTTATGTGAAAAAGCTTCAACCTGATAAGCTCGAACCCAAATCGGAGAAATGTGTCTTCATAGGATACCCAAAGGAAACTGTTGGGTACACCTTCTATCACAGATCCGAAGGCAAAACATTCGTTGCTAAGAATGGATCATTTCTAGAGAAGGAGTTTCTCTCGAAAGAAGTGAGTGGGAGGAAAGTAGAACTTGACGAGGTAACTGTACCTGCTCCCTTACTGGAAAGTAGTTCATCACAGAAAACTGTTTCAGTGACACCTACACCAGTTAGTGAGGAAGCCAATGATAATGATCATGAAACTTCAGATCAAGATACTATTGAACCGCGTAGATCAACCAGAGTAAGATCCGCACCAGAGTGGTACGGTAATCCTGTTCTGGAGGTCATGCTACTAGATCATGATGAACCTACGGACTATGAAGAAGCGATGGTGAGCCCAGATTCCGTAAAGTGGCTTGAAGCCATGAAATCTGAGATGGGATCCATGTATGAGAACAAAGTATGGACTTTGGTTGACTTGCCCGATGATCGGCAAGCAATTGAGAATAAATGGATTTTTAAGAAGAAGACTGACGCTGATGGTAATGTTACTGTCTACAAAGCTCGACTTGTCGCAAAAGGTTTTTGGCAAGTTCAAGGAATTGACTACGATGAGACCTTCTCACCCGTAGCGATGCTTAAGTCCGTCCGAATCATGTTAGCAATTGCCGCATTTTATGATTATGAAATTTGGCAAATGGATGTCAAAATTGCATTCCTGAATGGATTTCTGGAAGAAGAGTTGTATATGATGCAACCAGAAGGTTTTGTCGATCCAAAGGGAGCTAACAAAGTGTGCAAGCTCCAGCGATCCATTTATGGACTGGTGCAAGCCTCTCGGAGTTGGAATAAACGTTTTGATAGTGTGATCAAAGCATTTACAGAGTTTCGGAGAAGCCTGTATTTACAAGAAAGTGAGTGGGAGCTCTGTAGCATTTCTGATATTATATGTGGATGACATATTACTGATTGGAAATGATATAGAATTTCTGGATAGCATAAAGGGATACTTGAATAAAAGTTTTTCAATGAAAGACCTCGGTGAAGCTGCTTACATATTAGGCATTAAGATCTATAGAGATAGATCAAGACGCTTAATTGGACTTTCACAAAGCACATACCTTGACAAAATTTTGAAGAAGTTCAAAATGGATCAAGCGAAGAAAGGATTCTTGCCTGTGTTACAAGGTGTGAAATTGAGTAAGACTCAATGCCCGACCACTGCAGAAGATAGAGAGAATATGAAAGATGTTCCCTATGCATCAGCCATAGGCTCTATCATGTATGCAATGCTGTGTACCAGACCTGATGTGTGCCTTGCTATAAGTTTAGCAGGGAGGTACCAAAGTAATCCAGGAATGGATCACTGGACAGCGGTCAAGAACATCCCGAAATACCTGAAAAGGACTAAGGATATGTTTCTCGTATATGGAAGTGACAAAGAGCTCATCGTAAAAGGTTACGTCGATGCAAGCTTTGACACTGATCCGGACGATTCTAAATCGCAAACCGGATACGTGTTTACATTAAACGGTGGAGCTGTCAGTTGGTGCAGTTCTAAACAAAGCGTCGTAGCGGGATCTACATGTGAAGCGGAATACATAGCTGCTTCGGAAGCAGCAAATGAAGGAGTCTGGATGAAGGAGTTCATATCCGATCTAGGTGTCATACCTAGTGCATCGGGTCCAATGAAAATCTTTTGTGACAATACTGGTGCAATTGCCTTGGCAAAGGAATCCAGATTTCACAAAAGGACCAAACACATCAAGAGACGCTTCAACTCCATCCGGGATCTAGTCCAGGTGGGAGACATAGAGATTTGCAAGATACATACGGATCTGAATGTTGTAGACCCGTTGACTAAGCCTCTTCCACGAGCAAAACATGATCAGCACCAAAGCTCCATGGGTGTTAGATTCATTACAGTGTAATCTAGATTATTGACTCTAGTGCAAGTGGGAGACTGAAGGAAATATGCCCTAGAGGCAATAATAAAGTTATTATTTATTTCCTTATAATCATGATAAATGTTTATTATTCATGCTAGAATTGTATTTACCGGAAACATAATACATGTGTGAATACATAGACAAACAGAGTGTCACTAGTATGCCTCTACTTGACTAGCTCGTTAATCAAAGATGGTTATGTTTCCTAACCATGAACAATGAGTTGTTATTTGATTAACGAGGTCACATCATTAGTAGAATGACCTGATTGACATGACCCATTACATTAGCTTAGCACCCGATCGTTTAGTATGTTGCTATTGCTTTCTTCATGACTTATACATGTTCCTATGACTATGAGATTATGCAACTCCCGTTTACCGGAGGAACACTTTGGGTACTACCAAACGTCACAACGTAACTGGGTGATTATAAAGGAGTACTACAGGTGTCTCCAATGGTCGATGTTGGGTTGGCGTATTTCGAGATTAGGATTTGTCACTCCGATTGTCGGAGAGGTATCTCTGGGCCCTCTCGGTAATACACATCACATAAGCCTTGCAAGCATTACAACTAATATGTTAGTTGTGAGATGATGTATTACGGAACGAGTAAAGAGACTTTCCGGTAACGAGATTGAACTAGGTATTGGATACCGACGATCGAATCTCGGGCAAGTAACATACCGATGACAAAGGGAACAACGTATGTTGTTATGCGGTCTGACCGATAAAGATCTTCGTAGAATATGTAGGAGCCAATATGGGCATCCAGGTCCCGCTATTGGTTATTGACCGGAGACGTGTCTCGGTCATGTCTACATTGTTCTCGAACCCGTAGGGTCCGCACGCTTAAGGTTACGATGACAGTTATATTATGAGTTTATGCATTTTGATGTACCGAAGGTTGTTCGGAGTCCCGGATGTGATCACGGACATGACGAGGAGTCTCGAAATGGTCGAGACATAAAGATTGATATATTGGAAGTCTATGTTTGGACATCGGAAATGTTCCGGGTGAAATCGGGATTTTACCGGGTTACCGGGAGGTTACCGGAACCCCCCGGGAGCCATATGGGCCATCATGGGCCTTAGTGGAAAGGATAAAGGGGCAGCCCAAGGGGGCTGCACTCCTCCCCCCTTCCCCTAGTCCTATTAGGACTAGGAGTGGTGGCCGGCCACCCCTCTCCCTCTTTCCCCCTTGGGAATCCTAGTTGGAATAGGATTGAGGGGGGAGTCCTACTCCCGGTAGGAGTAGGACTCCTCCTGCGCCACCTCCTCCTGGCCGGCGCCTCCTCCCCCCTTGGCTCCTTTATATACGGAGGCAGGGGCACCTCTAAACACACAAGTTGACACAAGTTGATCCACGTGATCGATTCCTTAGCCGTGTGCGGTGCCCCCTGCCACCATATTCCTCGATAATACTGTAGCGGAGTTTAGGCGAAGCCCTGCTGCTGTAGTTCATCAAGATCGTCACCACGCCGTCGTGCTGACGAAACTCTTCCCCGACACTTTGCTGGATCGGAGTCCGGGGATCGTCATCGAGCTGAACGTGTGCTCGAACTCGGAGGTGCCATAGTTTCGGTGCTTGATCGGTTGGATCGTGAAGACGTACGACTACTTCCTCTACGTCGTGTCATCGCTTCCGCAGTCGGTCTGCGTTGGGTACGTAGACAACACTCTCCTCTCGTTGCTATGCATCACATGATCCTGTGTGCGCATAGGAAATTTTTTGAAATTACTACGAAACCCTTCAGAGAGGGCAGGCCACTGGAGGTGGAGCACGCCCCGCAAGACAATCCAAATTGGACAAGGGGTGGGGGCGCGGCCCCCCTTTCCTTCTCCCTTCCGCCTCTTTCATTCCCCTTTCCCCCTCTCCGTAAAAGGAAAAATAGAGGGGGAGGGGGGGGGGGGCGAATCCTACTAGGAGTGGAGTCCTAGTAGGACTCCCCCATCCATGGCACGCCCCTGGTGGCCGGCCTCCTCCCCCTTCTCCTTTATATACAGGGGCGGGGGGAACCTCAAAGCACATCAATTGTTTAGCCGTGTGCGGTGCCCCCTCCACCGTTTACTCCTCCGGTCATATTGTCGTAGTGCTTAGGCGAAGCCCTGCGGGGATCACTTCACCAACACCGTCATCACGCTGTCGTGCTGACGGAACTCATCGATCCATCGACACTCTACTAGATCAAGAGTTCGAGGGACATCATCGAGTTGAACATGTGCAGAACTCGGAGGTGTCGTAAGTTTGGTACTTGATCGGTTGATTCGAGAAGACGTTCGACTACATCAACCACGTTAAGTTAACGCTTCCACTTTCATTTTACGAGGGTATGTGGATTGTTACGTCTCCAACGTATCTACTTTTCCTAATGCTTTTCCTCTTGTTTTGGACTCTAATTTGCATGATTTGAATGAAACTAACCCCGGACTGACGCTGTTTTCAGCAGAACTACCGTGGTGTTGTTTTTTGTCCAGAAATAAAAGTTCTCGTAATGGAACGAAACTGCACGAGGATTTTTTTATATCAAATAAGAGAATTTCTGGAGCTAGGAGGTACGTGAGGGGGGCACCTGGGTGGGCACAACCCACCAGGGTGCGCCAGCCCCCCCAGGCACGCCCTGGTGGGTGCTGCCCACCTGGTGGCCCTGCCGACCCTCAAACCGACGCTATAAAATCCCAATTTACCAGAAAAAACATGGGAGAAAGAATTATCACATTTCACAAGACGCAGCCACTGCCGTCTCCTGTTCTTCATTGGGAGGCCAGATTTGGAGTCTGTTTGGGGCTCCGAAGAGGGGGATCTTCGATCTTCGTCATCACCAACACATCTCCATCGCCAATTCCATGATGCTCCCCACCGGGAGTGAGTAATTCCTTCGGCAGGCTCGCTGGTCGGTGAGGAGTTGGATGAGAGTCATCATGTAATCGAGTTAGTTTTGTTAGGGCTTGATCCCTAGTATCCACTATGTTCTGAGATTGATGTTGCTATGACTTTGCCATGCTTAATGCTTGTCACTTTGGGCCCGGGTGCCATGATTTCAGATCTGAACTGTTTATGTTATCACCATATATCCATGTTCTAGATCCGATCTTGCAAGTTATAGTCACCTGATACGTCTCCAACGTATCTATAATTTTTGATTGTTCCATGCTATTATATTACCCGTTGTAGATGTTTATGGGCTTTACTTTACACTTTTATATCATTTTTGGGACTAACCTACTAACCGGAGGCCCAACCCGAATTGCTGTTTTTTTGCCTATTTCAGTGTTTCGAAGAAAAGGAATATCAAACGGAATGAAACCTTCAGGAGCGATCTTTTTGGAACAAACGCAATCTAGGAGACTTGGAGTGGACATCAAGAAGCAGCCGAGGCGGCCACGAGGCAGGAGGGCGCGCCCTAGGGGGGTAGGCGCGCCCCCACCCTCGTGGGCCCCTCGTGGCTCCCCTGACCTACCTCCTTTGCCTATATATATGCACGTACCCCGAAAACATCCAGGAGCACCATGAAAAACTATTTCCACCGCCGCAACCTTCTGTATCCGCGAGATCCCATCTTGGAGCCTTCGCCGGCACTCCGTCGGAGGGGGAATCGACCATGGAGGGCCTCTACATCATCTCCAAGTCCTCTCTGATGAGTTGTGAGTAGTTTACCATAGACCTTCGGGTCCATAGTTATTAGCTAGATGGCTTCTTCTCTCTCTTTGTATCTCAATACAAAGTTCTCCTCGATCTTCTTGGAGATCTATTCGATGTAACTCTTTTTGCGGTGTGTTTGTCGAGATCCGATGAATTGTGGGTTTACGATCAAGCTTATCTATGAGAAATAATTGAATCTTCTCTTAATTCTTTTATGTGTGATTGGTTATCTTTGCAAGTCTCTTCGAATTATCAGTTTGGTTTGGCCTACTAGATTGATCTTTCTTGCAATGGGAGAAGTGCTTAGCCTTGGGTTCAATCTTGCGGTGTTCTTTCCCAGTGACAGCAGGGGTAGCAAGGCACGTATTGTATTGTTGCCATCGAGGGTAAAAAGATGGGGTTTATATCATATTGCTTGAGTTTATCCCTCTACATCATCTCATCTTGCTTAATGTGTTACTCTGTTCTTATGAACTTAATACTCTAGATGCAGGCAGGAGTCGGTCGATGTGTGGAGTAATAATAGTAGACGCATAATCGTTTCAATCTACTTGTTCCGGACGTGATGCCTATATACATGATCATGCCTAGATATTCTCATAACTATGCACTTTTCTATCAATTGCTCAACAATAATTTGTTGACCCACCGTAATACTTATGCTATCTTGAGAGAAGCCACTAGTGAAACCTATGGCCCCCGGGTCTATCTTTTATCATATAAGTTTCCAATCTACTTTTATTTACATCTTTACTGTCCAATAAAAATACCAAAAATATTTATCTCATTATGTATATCAAAAGATCTCACTTTCGCAAGTTACCGTGAAGGGATTGACAACCCCTTTATCGCGTTGGTTGCGAGGTTCTTATTTGTTTGTGTAGGTACGAGGGACTTTTGAGGAGCCTCCTACTGGATTGATACCTTGTTTCTCAAAAACTAAGGGAAATACTTATGCTACTTTGCTGCATCACCCTTTCCTCTTCAAGGGAAAACCAACACAGTGCTCAAGAGGTAACAAGAAGGATTTCTGGCGCCGTTGCCGGGGAGGTCTTTGCTCAAGTCAAGACATACCAAGTACCCATCACAAACTCATCTCCCTCGCATTACATTGTTTGCCATTTGCCTCTCGTTTTCCTCTCCCCCACTTCACCCTTGCCATTTTATTCGCCCTCTCTTTTCCGTTCACCTCTCTTTCTCGCTTGCCTTTTGTGTGCTTGTGTGTTGGATTGCTTGTCACGATGGCGCAAGATAATACCAAATTGTGTGACTTTTCCAATACCAATAATAATGATTTCCTTAGCACTCCGATTGCTCCTCTTAATGATGCTGAATCTTTTGAAATAAATGCTGCTTTGTTGAATCTTGTTATGAAAGATCAATTCTCCAGCCTTCCTAGTGAAGATGCCGCTACTCATCTAACAACTTTGTTGATTTGTGTGATATGCAAAAGAAGAAAGATATGGATAATGATATTGTTAAATTGAAGTTATTTCCATTTTCACTTAGAGATCGTGCTAAAACTTGGTTTTCGTCTTTGCCTAAAAACAATATTGATTCATGGAATAAGTGCAAAGATGCTTTTATCGCTAAGTATTTTCCTCCCGCTAAAATCATCTCTCTTAGAAACAATATTATGAATATTAAACAACTTGATCATGAGCATGTTGCCCAATCTTGGGAAAGAATGAAATTAATGATTCGCAATTGTCCTACTCATGGTTTGAATTTATGGATGAACATACAAAAATTTTATGCCGGATTGAATGTTGCTTCTAGAAATCTTTCAGATTCGGCTGCGGGAGGCACTTTTATGGAAATCACTTTAGGAGAAGCTACAAAACTCCTTGACATTATTATGGTTAATTATTCTCAATGGCACACCGAAAGATCTACTAGTCTAAAAGTTCATGCTATAGAAGAAATTAATGTTTTGAGTGGAAAGATGGGTGAACTTATGAAATTGTTTGCTACTAAGAGTGCTTCTATTGATCCTAATGATATGCCTTTGTCTACTTTGATTGAGAATAATAATGAATCTATGGATGTGAATTTTGTTGGTAGGAATAATTTTGGTAACAACGCGTATAGAGGAAACTTTAATCCTAGGCCGTTTCCTAGTAATTCCTCCAATAATTATGGTAATTCCTACAACAACTCTTATGGAAATTTTAATAATATGCCTTCTAATTTTGAGAATAGTGTTAAAGAATTTATGATCTCTCAAAAGAATTTTAATGCTTTCCTTGAAGAAAAATTTCTTAAAGTTGATGAATTGGCTAGGAACGTTGATAGACTATTCCACCTAAGCATGATATCAATGAGTCTCTCAAAGCCATGAGAATTTCCATTGATGAGTGCAAAGAAAGAACCGCTAGGATGCGTGCTAAGAAAGATTGCTTTGTAAAAGCGTGTTCTTCTAGTTTCCATGAAAATAATGATGAAGATCTAAAAGTTATTCATGTGTCCCCTATTAAATCTTTGTTTTGCAATATGAATCTTGATAATGATGGGACTGGAGATGAGTCAACTTTAGTTAAAAGGCGTCCCAATGATCCAGAGTTTTTAGATCTTGATGCTAAATTTGGTAAAAGTGGGATTGGAGAGGTCAAAACTTTACATAGCAATGAACCCACTATTATGGATTTCAAAGAATTTAATTATGATAATTGTTCTTTAATAGATTGTATTTCCTTGTTGCAATCCGTGTTCAATTCTCCTCATGCTTATAGTCAAAATAAAGCTTTTACGAAACAGATCATTGATGCTTTGATGCAATCTTATAAAGAAAAACTTGAATTGGAAGTTTCTATACCTAGGAAACTTTATGATGAGTGGGAACCTACTAGAAAAATTAAAATTAAATATCATGAATGCTATGCTTTGTGTGATTTGGGTGCTAGTGTTTTCACGATTTCCAAAAACTTTATGTGATGTGCTAGGTTTCCATGATTTTGATGATTGCTCTTTAAACTTGCACCTTGCGGATTCCACCATTAGGAAAGCTATGGGAAGGATCAATGATGTTCTTATTGTTGCAAAGAGGAATTATGTGCCCGTAGATTTTATCGTTCTTGATATAGATTGCAATCTTTCATATCCTATTATTCTTGATAGACCTTTCCTTACAACGATTGGTGCAATTATTGATATGAAGGAAGGGAATATTAGATTCCAATTTCAATTAAGGAAGGGCATGGAACACTTTCCAAGAAATGAAGTCAAATTACCTTATGAGTCTATTATGCGTGCCACTTATGAATTGAATGCGAAAGATGGCAATACGTAGATCTATTCTCGCTTTTATGCCTAGCTAGGGGCGTTAAACGATAGCGCTTGTTGGGAGGAAACCCAATTTTATTTTTGTTTATTTCTTTTTTGCTTCTGTTTAGTAATAAATATTTCATCTAGCTTCTGTTTAGATGTGTTTTTATGTTTCAATTAGTGTTTGTGCCAAGTAGAACCTATAGGATAACCTACGGTGATAGTTAATTTGATTCTGCTGAAAAACAGAAACTTTTATGCGCACGAGAATAATTTTAATAAATCACAGAAACATGATTTTGCGTTGATTCTTTTTAAAGTAGATCAATAGACAAATTTACCAGGACTTCCTATTTCTGTAGGAGTTTTAGAGTTCCATAATTATTCGAAAGTTATAGATTGCTACAGACTGTTCTGTTTTTGACAGATTCTGTTTTTCGTGTGTTGTTTGCTTATTTTGATGCATCTATGGCTAGTATCGGGGGTATGAACCATAGATAAGTTGGAATACAGTAGGTTTAACACCAATATAAATAAAGAATGAGTTCATTACAGTACCTTGTGGTGGTTTTTTCTTTCTTGCACTAACGGAGCTTATGAGATTTCCTGTTGAGTTTTGTGTTGTGAAGTTTTCAAGTTTTGGGTAAAGATTTGATGGACTATGGAATAAGGAGTGGCAAGATCCTAAGCTTGGGTATGCCCATGGCACCCCAAGATATTAAAGGACAACCAAAAGCCTAAGCTTGGGGATGCCCCGGAAGGCATCCCCTCTTTCGTCTTCGTCCATCGGTAACTTTACTTGGAGCCATATTTTTATTCGCCACATGATATGTGTTTTGCTTGGAGCATCTTGTATGATATGAGTCTTTGCTTTTTAGTTCACCACAATCATCCTTGCTGTACACACCTTTTGAGAGAGACACACATGATTTGGAATTTATTAGAATACTCTATGTGCTTCACTTATATCTTTTGAGCTAGACAATTTTTGCTCTAGTGGTTCACTTATATTTTTTAGAGCACGGCGGTGGCTTTATTTTGTAGAAATTGTTGATCTCTCATGCTTCACTTATATTATTTTGAGAGTCTTTTAGAACAACATGGTATTTTCTATGGTTATAAATTTGGTCCTAGAATGATGAGCATCCAAGTTGGGTATAATAAAAACTATCATAGAAAGTGCATTAAACACTATGATCAATTTGATGCTTGATATTTGTTTTGAGATATAAAGGTGGTAATGTTAGAGTCATGCTAGTTGGGTAAATATAAAATTGAGAAATACTTGTGTTGGAGTTGTCAAGTCCCGTAGCATGCACATATGGTAAAAGTTGTGTGACAAATTTGTTGCATGGGGTGCTCTTAATTGTCTTCCTTATGAGTGGAGGTCGGGATCGCGCGATGGTTAACTCCTACCAACCCTTCCCCTAGGAGCATGCATAGTAGTACTTTGCTTCGAGGGCAAGTAGACTTTTGCAATAAGTATATGAGTTCTTTATGACTAATGTGAGTCCATGGATTATACGCACTCTCACCCTTCCACCATTACTAGCCTTTATTATACCGCACAACTTTCACCGGTATCATGCACTCACCATTTACCTTCCTCAAAACAGCCACCATACATGATTTTTTTTTAAAACTATGATGATTTTTATAGCAAATTCGGAAACTATACACCCTAATGGGAAAAATCAGAAGTATCACCCCGTCGGCCTCCTGTTGGCCGAAGAGGGACTTTTTGGCCAACCATTGGCCAAAAAGGACTTTTCGGCCAACCGTTGGCCAAAAAGTACTTTTTGGCCAACAGTTGGCCAAAGAGTCCCTCTTCGGCCAACACCCGCTCTACTTTTTAGAAAATTCATATCAAATAGGATTTTTAGTATTTTAATTTGATTCTTTTTGCATTAGATTAGAAATTTTATGAAGTTTCTGTAGATATCAAGTTTGACTAGATTTGAAAGTTTGAATTTGAATGTTCATGAATTTTCTCAAATCACTAGATTGCCTATAATTTGAGCTAGGAGTATTCTTTTTAGATGATTCTTGTTGCTACTGGTTCTTTGTGACTTTTTTATGAGTAGTAATTAATTGGTGAATTTTAGGATTATTTAAAATTAGGTTTTTCCGCCATTCTCTCCCTCCATTTTCTCCCGCCATTTTATTTCCCGCCATTCTCTCCCTCCATTTTCTTTCCCGCCATTCTCTCCCGCCATATTCTTTCTCGCCATCTTCACTTCTCAACTTATAAAACGAGCCTCATGGTGTCCACAATCATAGATAATATCATGTGACACGGTCTGTGTCTCCTGCGTCGGTGCTGCTGGTGGAGTGTGAAACACTGTCTGAGAGAAGTCATAAGTGTTTGCAGCTTCGTCATCATCATCGGAGAGTGTTTCACACTTATGACTTCTCTTACACAGTGTTTTCACACTCCACATGAAGGCATCATCGTCATCCTCCGTTGATGCAACACTCCTTAGTGTGGCGGGAGAGAATGGCGGGAAAGAAAATGGCGAGAGAAAATGGCGGGAAAAAGATTACGGGAAAGTATTTTTTTCATGTATAAAACGGCAATGGTTGTACAGGATTTACAAGGCACTTTTAAATATAAACTCCTATGAAGCTCAAAACAAGTTTTCTAGTAGGATAAAAGAAATAAAATAAAAATAAAGTAGCTACTAATAAATAAACAAAAACAAAAAGAATATGTCAAAAAAACTAAAGAATTTTTTTAAAGCAATTAAAATTAAAAGAAATAGCATAAAACCTATAAAATACTAAAACAGAACTATTTTCATAAAAAACTAATTTTAAATAATTATAAAATTCGCCAATTAATTACTACTGATAAACAAATTCACAAAGAACCACTAGCAAAAAGAATCATTTGAAAAAAATACTCCTAGCTCAAATTATAGGCAGTCTAGTGATTTGAGCAAATTCATGAGAATTCAAATTCAAACTTTCAAATCTAGTCAAACTTGATATCTACAGAAACTTCATAAAGTTTCTAATCTAATGCAAAAAGAATAAAATTAAAATACGAAAAATCCTAATTGATATGAATTTGCTAAAACAGTAGAGCAGGTGTTGGCTGAAGAGGGACTCTTTGGCCAACGGTTGGCCGAAAAGTCCTTTTTGGCCAACGGTTGGCCGAAAAGTCCCTCTTCAGCCAACGGTAGGCTGAAAAGTCCCTCTTCGGCCAACAGGAGGCCGACAGGGTGATACTTTTGATTTTTCTGCATTAGGGTGTATAGTTTCCGAATTTGCTATAAAAATCATCATAGTTTCAAAAAATTTCCCACCATACCTACCTATTATGGCATTTCCATAGCCATTCCAAGATATATTGCCATGCAACTGTCCACCGTTCCATTTATTATGACACGTCGCATCATTGTCATATTGCTCTTTGCATGATCATGTAGTTGACATCGTATTTGTGGCAAGGCCACCTTCATAATTTTTCATACATGTCATTCTTGATTCATTGCATATCCCGGTACACCGTCGGAGGCATTCACGTAGAGTCATATTTTGTTCTAAGTATTGAGTTGTAATTCTTGAGTCGTAAATCAATAGAAGTGTGATGATCTTCATTATTAGAGCATTGTCCCAAGTGAGGAAAGGATGATGAAGACTATGATTCCCCCACAAGTCGGGATGAGACTTCGGACTTTATAAAAAATAAAAGAGGCCGAAGAGCCCCAAATAAAAATAAGAGAAAAAAAAGAAGCCAAAGAAGCACACAAAATAAAAAAATAAAAAAAATAAAAAAAGAAAAAATGAGAGAAAATAGAGAAGGGACAATGTTACTATCTTTTTTCCACACTTGTTGCGGACGTGATGCCTATATACATGATCATGCCTAGATATTCTCATAACTATGCACTTTTCTATCAATTGCTCGACAGTAATTTGTTCACCCACCGTAATAATTATGCTATCTTGAGAGAAGCCACTAGTGAAACCTATGGCCCCCGGGTCTATCTTTTATATATAAGTTTCCAATCTACTTTTATTTGCATCTTTACTTTCCAATAAAAATACCAAAAATATTTATCTTATTATCTCTATCAGATCTCACTTTTGCAAGTTACCATGAAGGGATTGACAACCCCTTTATCATGTTGGTTGTGAGGTTCTTGTTTGTTTGTGTAGGTACGAGGGACTTTTGAGGAGCCTCCTACTCGATTGATACCTTGGTTCTCAAAAACTAAGGGAAATACTTTGCTACTTTGCTGCATCACCCTTTCCTCTTCAAGGGAAAACCAACGCAGTGCTCAAGAGGTAGCATCACCTACTACGTGTTATGATTCGGCAACCCCGGAGTGACAATAGTCGGGACCACTCCCGGTGATGACCATAGTTTGAGGAGTTCATGTATTCACTGTGTGTTAATGCTTTGTTCCGGTTCTCTATTAAAAGGAGGGCTTAATATCCCTTAGTTTCCAATAGGACCCCGCTACAACGGGAGGGTAGGACAAAAGATGTCATGCAAGTTCTTTCTATCAGCACGTATGACTATTTACGGAATACATGCCTACATTATATTTATGAACTAGAGCTAGTGCCGTATCGCCCTAGGTTATAACTGTCTCATGATGAATATCATCCAACGAGTCACTAATCCATTACTTATGAATTTATCATATATTGTTCTTGCTAAGTTACTACTGTTGCTACTGCTATCATTACTGCTACAATATCGCTGCTATCAATGTTACTGTTACCGTTACTACTGTTGCTATCATCAAAACTATCATACTACTGTGCTACTAATCACTTTGCTGTAGATAATTAATCTCCAGGTGTGGTGGAATTGACAACTCAGCTGCTAATACCTTCAAATATTGTTTGGCTCCCCTTGTGTAGAATCTATAAATTTGGGTTGAATACTCTACCCTCGAAAATTGTTGCGATCCGCTATACTTGTGGGTTGTCTAGACCTTTTTCTGGCGCCGTTGCGGGGAGCATAGATATATTTGTTGAGTCACTTGGGATTATTATCATATTGTCACTATGAAGAATCTGAAGGATGCTAAGACTATTATTTTCCCCTCAAAGGCTAGGGGAGGTAAGGAACTGCTATCCAGTTCTGCTTTAGATTCACCTTCTGTTATAAGTAAACTTGCAACACCACAACATGCTATTAATTCTGATATGTCACAAGTTATTGATGATGCTACTTCTGCTATGAATGCTACTCATTATGATGCTAGTACCTTGCTTGATGATGATGTGCCACTAGGTGAATTTCTTGATGAACAAATTGCTAGAGTAAGACAACATGTTATTGTTGAATCTGATGATGAACTTGAAACAGAAAATCTTGAAACACCTACTAGAACTAGTCCTCCTAGATATGAATTGCCGAAGGTACCGGAAGGTTATACTATGAGTGAGGAGGCAACTAGAGATATTCTTGCTTGTAAGGATAGAGATGATCTAGAGAAATTATTATGCAAGTATAAAGAAAGATCTCTGAATGCTAAATGAAATGTGATCCTGAGTTTGCTACTTCACCTATTGTTATTGCCGATAAGGATTATGAATTCTCTGTCAACCCAGAGTTAATCACTTTGGTTGAATATGATCCTTTCCATGGTTATGAAACTGAAACCGTTGTGGCCCATCTTACTAAGTTGAATGATATAGCTACCATTTTTGCTCATGATGAGAAGATTTGCTATTGCTATATTCTGAAGTTATTTCCGTTCTCATTAAAGAGTGATGCTAGAGCTTGGTACAATACTCTTGCTCCTGGTTGTGTGTGTAGTCCCCAACATATGATCTATTACTTCTCTGAAAAATATTTCCCTGCTCATAAGAAACAAGCTGCCTTGCAGGAAATATTTAACTTTGTGCAAATTGCAGAAGAGAGTCTCCCACAAGCTTGGGGGAGGCTTCTCCAGTTGCTTAATGCTTTTCCTGATCATCCTGTTAAGAAAAATGAAATACTTGATATCTTCTATAATGGACTAACCGATGCTTCTAGGATTTCCTAGATAGTTGTGCTGGTTGTGTTTTCAGGGAACGAACTATTGGGCAAGCTGAGGAATTATTGAATAACATATTGAAAAATCATGATGATTGGACTCCTCTTGAAACACCTATTAAACCCACTCCGAACAAGAGGGGTATCTTATAAGCAGTCCTGAAGATATACGAGAGGCAAAGAAATCTATGAAGGAAAAAGATATTAAGGCCGAGGATGTCAAAAATTTACCACCTATCAAAGAAATACATGGGCTTGAAGCACCACCGCCACCCAAGGTTGTAGAGGTAAAATCTTTAATGAAATTCAATGATAGTGATGATCCTTATAATAAGCATCCTATCCAATGCCTTTATGAGTTTGATAATTACATTAGAAAGCAAGATCACTTCAATGCAAATGTTATGAAACAATTGAAATACAACTCTGATATGATTGCTCGCTTAAGTGACTTGTTATTTAGAATCTCAAATGGTGTTAGAGGTGTAGGAAAGCATGCCTCTATGGTTCAAACTCAACTAGAACAAGTTGCTAAATCTCAAAGAGAGTTACTTGATGAAACGAACAATAATATAAGTGACTTTGCTGTTAGAGTAGCAACTAGAGGAGGTAAAATGACTCAGGAACCACTTCATCCTGAGGGACATCCAAAGAGAATTGAACAAGATTCTCAAAGGAACAACACCACTACACCTAGTCCTTTTAAAAAGAAAAAGAAGAAGAAAAATGATAAGACTTTGCCTGCCTCTAGTGAACCTCCAGATATACAATGACGTTTCTATCTCTGATGTTGAAACTCAATCTAGTAATGAACACTCACCTTCTGATAATGAAAAAGATAATGATGAGGTTCATGAAAACACTCGACCTAATGATAAAGAACCAGATAATGATGTTGAGATAGAACTAGTTGTTGATCTTGATAACCCACAACCTAAGAATAAAAGATATGACAAAAGAGACTTTGTTGCTAGAAAACATGGTAAGGAAAGAGAACCATGGGTTCAAAATCCTATGCCATTTCCACCTAAGTCAACTAAAAGGAAATATGCTGAAGAATTTGAATGCTTTGCTGAAATGATTAGGCCAATCTTTCTGCGAACTCTCTTGACTGATATCTTGAAAATGCCTCCTTATGCAAAGTATATGAAAGACATCATCACCAATAAGAGAAAAATACCGGAAGTCAAAATCTCCACTATGCTTGCTAATTACACTTTCAAAGATAGCGTACCTAAAAATTTTGGAGATTCGAGAATACCAACTATACCTTGCGCCATTAAAAGAAACTATGTGAAAATTGCTTTATGTGATCTGGGAGCTGGTGTTAGTGTTATGCCTTTCTCTTTATATAAAAGACTTGATTTGAATAAACTCACACCAACTGAAATATCTTTGCAAATGGCTGACAAATCAACTGCCATACCTATCGGTATCTGTGAGGACGTGCCCATTGTTGTTGCTAATGTTACTATTTTGACTGACTTTGTTATACTTGAGATGCCCGAGGATGAAAACATGTCGATTATCCTTGGTAGACCCTTCTTGAATACTGCAGGGCTGTTATTGATTGTAATAAAAGCAAGGTCACTTTTCATATCAATGATAATGAGCATACGGTGCACTTTCCTAACACTTTTCCTCTTGTTTTGGACTCTAATTTGCATGATTTGAATGAAACTAACCCCATACTGACGTTGTTTTCAGCAGAACTATCATGGTGTTGTTTCTTGTGCAGAAATAAAAGTGCTCAGAATGGAACGAACCTTTGCGAGGATTTTTTATATCAAGTAAGAGAATTTCTGGAGCCAGGAGGTACCTGAGGGGGGCACCTAGGTGGGCACAACCCACCAGGGCGCGCCAGCCCCCCCAGGTGCGCCCTGATGGGTGTTGCCCACCTGGTGGCCCTACTGACCCTCAAACCGACACTATAAAATCCCATATTTCCAGAAAAAAAAATCAGGGAGAAAGAATTATCGCGTTTCACGAGACGGAGCCACCGCCGTCTCCTGTTCTTCATCGGGAGGCCAGACTTGGAGTCCGTTTGGGGCTCCAGAGAGGGGATCTTCGATCTTCTTCATCGCCAATTCCGTAATGCTCCCCACCGGGAGTGAGTAATTCCTTCGTAGGCTCGCTGGTCGGTGAGGAGTTGGATGAGATTCATCATGTAATCGAGTTAGTTTTGTTAGGGCTTGATCCCTAGTATCCACTATGTTCTGAGATTGATGTTGCTATGGCTTTGCCATGCTTAATGCTTGTCACTTTGGGCCCGGGTGCCATGATTTCGGATCTGAACCGTTTATTTTATCACCATTATATCCATGTTCTAGATCTGATCTTAGAAGTTATAGTCACCTACTACGTGTTATGATCTGGTAACCCCGGAGTGACAATAGTCAGGACCACTCCCGGTGATAACCGTAGTTTGAGGAGTTCATGTATTCATCGTGTGTTAATGCTTTGTCCCGGTTCTCTATTAAAAGGAGGCCTTAATATACCTTAGGTTTCAATAGGACCCCGCTGCCACAGGAGGATAGGACAAAAGATGTCATGCAAGTTCTTTCCATAAGCACGTATGACTATTTACGGAATACATGCCTACATTATATTTATGAACTAGAGCTAGTGTTGTATCGCCCTAGGTTATAACTATCTCATGATGAATATCATCCAATGAGTCACCGATCCAATGCCTACGAATTTATCATATATTTTTCTTGCTAAGTTACTACTGTTGCAACTGCTATCGTTACTGCTACAATATCACTGCTATCACTGTTACTGTTACCATTACTACTGCTGCTATCATCAAAACTATCATACTACTGTGCTACTAATCACTTTGCTGTAGATAATTAATCTCTAGATGTGGTTGAATTGACAACTTGGCTACTAATACCTTCAAATATTCTTTGGCTCCCCTTGTGTCGAATCTATTAATTTGGGTTGAATACTCTACCCTCGAAAACTGTTGCGATCCCCTATACTTGTGGGTTGTCATGGACACACTCGCCCCCTATCAATGCTATGCATCTCCTATATAGATCTTGCGTGAGCGTAGGAAAAGTTTTGAAATTGCATGCTACGTTTCCCAACAGTGGCATATGAGCCAGGTCTATGCGTAGATGATATGCACAAGTAGAACACAAAGAGTTGTGGGCGGTGATCGTCATACTGCTTACCACCAACGTCTTATTTATATTCGATGGTATTGTTGGATGAAGCGGCCCAGACCAATCTTACACGACCATGTTCATGAGACCGGTTCCACCGACAGACATGCAACTAGTTTTGCATAATGGTGGCTGGCGGGTGTCTGTTTCTCCAACTTTAGTTGAATCGAATTTGACTACGGTCGGTCCTTATTGAAGGTTAAAACAACAAACTTGATAAATCACCTTTGTGGTTTTTGTGCCGTAGGTATGTACAGTTCATGCTAGCAGCCCATAGCAGCCACGTAAAACTTGCAACAAACAAAGTAGAGGACATCTAACTTGTTTTTGCAGGGCATGTTGTGATGTGATATGGTCAAGACATGATGTGATATAAAGATTGTTGTATGAGGTGATCATGTTTTGTAAAAGTTATCAGCAATTGGCAGGAGCCATATGGTTGTCGCTTTATTGTATGAAATATAAGCACTATGTAATTTCTTTACTTTATCACTAAGCGGTAGCAATAGTCGTAGAAGCAATGGTTGGCGAGACGAGCGCTACGATGGATATCAAGGTGTCAAGCCAGTGATGATGGGGATCATGACGTTGCTTCGGTGATGGAGATCATGAGCACAAGATGATGATGGCCATATCATGTCACATATTTTGATTGCATGTGATGTTTATATTTTATTCATCTTATTTTGCTTGTACGGCGGTAGCATTATAAGATGACCCCTTACTAAATTTCAAGGTATAAGTGTTCTCCCCGAGTATGCACCGTTGCGAAAGTTCTTTGTGATAGGGTGTGATAGGATCTACATTCAAATACAATGGGTGCAAGCCAGATTTTCACACGCGGAATACTCGGGTTAACTTGACGAGCCTAGCATATACAGATATGGCCTCGGAACACTGGAGACCAAAAGGTCGAACGTGAATCATATAGTAGATATGATCAACATAGTGATGTTCATCATTGAAGACTACTCCATCTCACGTGATGATCAGACATGGTTTAGTTGATTTGGATCATGTATCATTTAGATGACTAGAGGGATGTCTATCTAAGTGGGAGTTCTTAAGTAATATGATTAATTGAACTTAATTTATCATGAACTTAGTCCTGATAGTTTTTTGCATATCTATATATGTTGTAGATCAATGGCCCGTGCTACCATTCGTTTGAACTTCAATGTGTTCCTAGAGAAACCTAAGTTGAAAGATGATGGCAGCAACTACACGTACTGGGTCCGTAACTTGAGGATTATCCTCATTGCTGCACTGAAGAATTATGCCCTTGATGCACCGCTAGGTGTACCACTTGCTCCAACAACTGCAAACATTGTGAATGCCTGGCAGTTGCGTGTTGATGACTACTCGTTAGTTCAGTGTGCCATGCTTTACAGCTTAGAATCAGGACTTCAAAGACGTTTTGAACGTCATGGACCATATGATATGTTCTAGGAGTTGAAGTTGATATTTCAAGCAAATGCTCGAGTTGGGAGATATGAAGTCTCCAACAAGTTCTATAGCTGCAATATGGAGGAGAACAGTTCTGTTAGTGAGCATATACTCAGAATGTCTGGGTACCATAATCACTTGACTCAGCTGGGAGTTAATCTTCCAGATGATTGTTTCATTGACAGAGTTCTTCAATCACTGCCACCAAGCTACCAAGGCTTCATGATGAACTACAATATGCAAGGGATGGAAAAGACTATTACTGAGCTCTTCGTGATGTTAAAAGCCTCGGAGGTAGAAATCAAGAATAAGCATCAAGTGTTGATGGTTAACAAGACCACTAGTTTCAAGAAGAAGGGCAAGGGTAAAAAGAAGGTAACTTCAAGAAGAATGACAAGCAAGTTGTTACTCCCGGGAAGAAACATAAAAATGGACCCAAACCTGAAACTGAGTGCTTCTACTGCAAAGGGACTGGTCACTGGAAGCGGAACTGCCCCAAATATTTGACGGATAAGAAGGATGGCAAAGTGAGCAAAGGTATATTTGATATACATGTTATTGATGTGTACCTTACTAATTCTCAAGTAGTGCCTGGGTATTTGATACCGGTTCCGTTGCTCATATTTGTAACTCGAAGCAGGGACTATGGATTAAACGAAGATTTGCTAAGGATGAGGCGGAAATGGTTCCAAGGTTGATGTGATCGCCACTGGCCCGCTACCTCTACATCCACCTTCGGGATTAGTTTTAGACCTAAATAATTGTTATTTGGTGCCAGCATTGAGCATGAACATTATATCTGGATCTTGTTTAGTGTGAGACCGTTATTCATTTAAATCAGAGAATAATGGTTTCTCTATTTTTATTAGTAATATCTTTTATGGTCATGCACCCTTGAAGAGTGGTCTATTTCTGTTGAATCTTGATCATAATGATACACATATTTATAATATTGATGCCAAAGATGCAAAGATGATAATGATAGTGCAACTTATTTGTGGCACTGCCATTTGGGTCATATTGGTGTAAAGCGCATGAAGAAACTCCATAAAGATGGACTTTTGGAATCACTTGATTATGAATCATTTGATACTTGAGAACCGTGCCTTATGGGCAAGATGACTAAAACTCCGTTCTCCGAAACAATGGAATGAGCTAGTGACTTATTGGAAATAATACATACTGATGTATGCGGTCCAATGAGTGTTGATGCTCGTGGCGGGTATCGTTATTTTCTGACCTTCACAGATGATTTGAGCAGATATGGGTATATCTAGTTAATGAAACACAAGTCTGAAACTTTTGAAAAGTTCAAAGAATTTTAGAGTGAAGTGGAGAATCATCATAACAAGAAAATAAAGTTTCTACGATCTGATCGTGGAGGAGAATATTTGAGTTACGAGTTTGGCCTTCATTTAAAAAAATGTGGAATAGTTTCACAACTGACGCCACCTGGAACACCACAGTGTAATGGTGTGTCCGAACGTCGTAACCGCACTTTATTAGCTATAGTGAGATCTATGATGTCTCTTATCGATTTACCACTATCATTTTGGGGTTATGCATTAGAGACAGCTGCATTCACTTTAAGCAGGGCCCGTCAAAGTCCGTTGAGACGACACTGTATGAACCGTGGTTTGGCAGTAAACCTAAGCTGTCATTTCCTAAAGTTTGGGGATGCGATGGTTAGGTCAAAAGGCTTCAGCCCGATAAGCTCGAACCCAAATCGAAGAAATGTGTCTTCATAGGATACCCTAAGGAAACAATTGGGTACACCTTCTGTTGGGTAACGTAGTAATTTCAAAAAAATTCCTACGCACACGCAAGATCATGGTGATGCATATCAACGAGAGGGGAGAGTGTCATCCACGTACCCTCGTAGATCGTAAGAGGAAGCGTTATGACAACGCGGTTGATGTAGTCGTACGTCTTCACGATCGACCGATCCTAGTACCAAACGTACGACACCTCCACGATCTCCACACGTTCAGCTCGGTGACGTCCCACGGACTCACGATCTAGTAGAGCTTCGAGGGAGAGTTCTGCCAGCATGACGGCGTGATGACGGTGTTGATGAAGCTACCGACGTAGGGCTTCGCCTAAGCACCACTACAGTATGACCGAGGTGGATTATGGTGGAGGGGGGCACCGCACACGGCTAAAAGATCAATGATCAACTTGTGTGTCTATGGAGTGCCCCCCTCCCTCGTCTATAAAGGAGTGGAGGAGGGGGAGGAGGCCGGCCTCCTAGGTGCGCCCCAAGGGGAGTCCTACTCCCACCGGGAGTAGGATTCCACCCCTTCCAAGAGTAGGAGTAGGAGGAAAGGAAGGAGGAGAGAGGGGGAAGGAAAAAGGGGGGCGCCGCCCCCCTTCCTTGTCCAATTCGGACTAGAGGGGGAGGGGCGCGTGACCTGCCCTGGCCGCCCCTTCCTCTCTCCACCAAGGCCCATGAGGCACATTACACTCCCCCAGGGGGTTCTGGTAATCCCCCAGTACTCCGATATTTTTCCAAACTCACTTGGAACTCTTCCAAAGTCCAAACATAGTCATCCAATATATCGATCTTTATGTCTCAACCATTTCGAGACTCCTCGTCATGTCCGTATCATATCCGGGACTCTGAACTACCTTTGGTACATCAAAACACATAAACTCATATTACCGATCATTAAGCGTGCGGACCCTATGGGTTCGAGAACTATGTAGACATGACCGAGACACATCTCCGGTCAATAACCAATAGTGGAACCTGGATGCTCATATTGGCTCCTACATATTCTACGAAGATCTTTATCGGTCAAACCGCATAACAACATACGTTGTTCCCTTTGTCATCGTAGGTTACTTGCCCGAGATTCGATCGTCGGTATCTCAATACCTAGTTCAATCTCGTTACCTGCAAGTCTATTTACTCATTCCGTAGTGCATCATCCCGCAATTAACTTATTAGTCACATTGCTTGCTAGGCTTATAGTGATGTCGAGAGGGCCCAGAGATACCTCTCCAAAACACGGATTGACAAATCCTAATCTCGATCTATGCCAACCCAACAAACACCTTCAGAGACACCTGTAGAGCACCTTTATAATCACCCATTTACATTGTGATGTTTGGTAGCACACAAAGTGTTCCTCCGATATTCGGGAGTTGCATAATCTCATAGTCTGAGGAACATGTATAAGTCATGAAGAAAGCAGTAGCAAAAAACTAAACTATCAAGTGCTAAGCTAACGAAATGGGTCAAGTCAATCACATTATTCTCTAATGATGTGATCCCGTTAATCAAATGACAACTCATGTCTATGGTTAGGAAACACAACCATCTTTGATTCAACGAGCTAGTCAAGTAGAGGCATACTAGTGACATTATGTTTGTCTATGTATTCACACATGTACTAAGTTTCCGGTTAATACAATTCTAGCATGAATAATAAACATTTATCATTATATGAGGAAATATAAATAACAACTTTATTATTGGCTCTAGGGAATATTTCCTTCAGTCTCCCACTTGCACTAGAGTCAATAATCTAGATTACAGAGTAATGGTTCTAAGACCCATGGAGTCTTGGTGCTGATCATGTTTTGCTCGTGAGAGAGGCTTAATCAATGGGTATGCAACATTCAGATCCGTATGTATCTTGACTTGATCGCGGATGGAATTGAAGCTTCTTTTGATGTTCTTGGTTCTCTTGTGAAATCTGGATTCCTTTGCCAAGGCAATTGCACCAGTATTTTCACAAAAGATTTTCATTGGACCCGATGCACTAGCTATGACACTAAGATCAGATATGAACTCCTTCATCCAGACCCCTCCATTTGCTGCTTCCGAAGCAGCTCTGTACTCCGCTTCACACATAGATCCCGCCACGACTCTTTGTTTAGAACTACACCAACTGACAGCTCCACCGTTCAATATAAACACGTATTCGGTTTGTGACTTAGAGTCATCCGGATCAGTGTCAAAGCTTGCATCGACGTAACCATTTACAACAAGCTCTTTGTCACCTCCATAAACAAGAAACATATCCTTAGTCCTTTTCAGGTGTTTCAGGATGTTCTTGACCGCTGTCGAGTGATCCACTCCTGGATTACTTTGGTACCTCCCTGCTAAACTAATAGCAAGGCACACATCAGGTCTGGTACACAACATTGCATACATGATAGAGCCTATGGCTGAAGCATAGGGAACACCTTTCATTTTCTCTCTATCTTCTGCAGTGGTCGGGCATTGAGTCTGACTCAACTTCACACCTTGTAACACAGGCAAGAACCCTTTCTTTGCTTGATCCATTTTGAACTTCTTCAAAACTTTATCAAGGTATGTGCTTTGTGAAAGTCCAATTAAGCGTCTTGATCTATCTCTATAGATCTTGATGCCCAATATAAAAGCAGCTTCATCGATGCCCTTCATTGAAAAACTCTTATTCAAGTATCCTTTTATGCTATCTAGAAATTCCATATCATTTCCAATTAACAATATGTCATCCACATATAATATTAGAAATGCTATAGAGCTCCCACTCACTTTCTTGTAAATACAGTCTTCTCAAAAACTCTGTATAAAACCATATGCTTTGATCACACTATCACAACGTTTATTCCAACTCCGAGATGCTTGCACCAGTCCATAGATGGATTGCTGGAGCTTACAATCATATACAACTCTTTTTCCAGAAATCCATTCAGGAATGCAGTGTTTACATCCATTTGCCAAATTTCACAATCATAAAATTCGGCAATTGCTAACATGATTCAGACGGACTTAAGCATCGCTACAGGTGAGAAGGTCTTATCGTAGTCAACTCCTTGAACTTGTCGAAAACCTTTCGCAACAAGTCGAGCTTTGTAGACAGTAACATTACCGTCAGTGTCAGTCTTCTTCTTGAAGATCCATTTATTCTCGATGGCTTGCCGATCATCGGGCAAGTCAACCAAAGTCCACACTTTGTTCTCATACATGGATCCCATCTCAGATTTCATGGCCTCAAGACATTTCGCGAAATCTGGGCTCATCATCGCTTCCTCATAGTTCGTAGGTTCGCCATGGTCAAGTAACATGACCTCCAGAATAGGATTACCGCACCACTCTGGTGCGGATCTTATTCTGGTTGACCTACGAGGTTTGGTAGTAACTTGATCTTAAGTGTCATGATCATTATCATCAGCTTCCTCACTAATTGGTGTAGGGATCACAGGAATTGATTTTTGTGATGAACTACTTTCCAATAAGGGAGTAGGTACAGTTACCTCATCAAGTTCTACTTTCCTCTGACTCACTTCTTTCGAGAGAAACTCCTTCTCCAGAAAGGATCCATTCTTAGCAACGAATGTCTTGCCTTCGGATCTGTGATAAAAGGTGTACCCAACAGTTTCCTTTGGGTATCCTATGAAGACACATTTCTCCGATTTGGGTTCGAGCTTATCAGGTTGAAGCTTTTTCACATAAGCATCGCAGCCCCAAACTTTAAGAAATGACAACTTTGGTTTCTTGCCAAACCACAGTTCATAAGGCATCGTCTCAACGGATTTAGATGGTGCCCTATTTAACGTGAATGCAGCCGTCTCTAAAGCATAACCCCAAAACGATAGAGGTAAATCAGTGAGAGACATCATAGATCACACCATATCTAATAAAGTGCAGTTACGACGTTCGAACACACCATTACGCTGTGGTGTTCCGGGTGGCGTGAGTTGCGAAACTATTCCGCATTGTTTCAAATGAGGACCAAACTCGTAACTGAAATATTCTCCTCCGTGATCAGATCGTAGAAACTTTATTTTCTTGTTACGATGATTTTCCACTTCACTCTGAAATTCTTTGAACTTTTCAAATGTTTCTAACTTATGTTTCATTAAGTAGATATACCCATATCTGCTCAAATCATTTGTGAAGGTGAGAAAATAATGATACCCACCGCGAGCCTCAATATTCATCGGACCACATACATCACTATGTATGATTTCCAACAAATCTGTTGCTCGCTCCATTGTTTCGGAGAACAGAGTTTTAGTCATCTTGCCCATGAGGCATGGTTCGCAAGTACCAAGTGATTCATAATTAAGTGATTCTAAAAGTCCATCATAATGGAGTTTATTCATGTGCTTTACACCAATATGACCCAAACGGCAGTGCCACAAATAAGTTGCACTATCATTGTCAACTCTGCATCTTTTGGCTTCAATATTATGAATATGTGTATCACCACTATCGAGATTCAATAAAAATAGACCACTCTTCAAGGGTGCATGACCATAAAAGATATTATTCATATAAATAGAACAACCATTATTCTCAGATTTAAATGAATAACCGTCTCGCATCAAAGAAGATCCAGATATAATGTTCATGCTCAATGCTGGCACCAAATAACAATTATTCAGGTCTAAAACTAATCCCGAAGGTAGATGTAGAGGTAGCGTTCTGACCGCGATCACTCCGACTTTGGAACCATTTCCCACATGCATCGTCGCCTCGTCCTTAGCTAATCTTCGCTTAATCTGTAGTCCCTGTTTCGAGTTGCAAATATTAGCAACAAAACCAGTATCAAATACCCAGGCACTATTGTGAGCATTAGTAAGGTACACATTAATAACACGTATATCACATATACCTTTGTTCACCTTGCCATCCTTCTTATCCGCCAAATACTTGGGCAGTTCTGCTTCCAATGACCAGTCCCTTTGCAGCAGAAGCACTCAGTCTCAGGCTTAGGTCCTGACTTGGGCTTCTTCACTTGAGCAGCAACTTGCTTGTCGTTCTTATAAAAGTTTCCATTTTTTCCTTTACCCTTTTTCTTGAAACTGGTGGTCTTGTTGACCATCAACACTTGATGCTCCTTCTTGATTTCTACCTCTGCAGCCTTTAGCATGGCGAAGAGCTCGGGAATTGTCTTGTTCATCCCTTGCATATTATAGTTCATCATGAAGCTCATGTAGCTTGGTGGCAGTGATTGAAGAATTCTGTCAATGACACTATCCAGAAGATTAACTCCCAGTTGAATCAAGTGATTGTAGTACCCAGACATTCTGAGTATATGTTCACTGACAGAACTATTCTCCTCCATTTTGTAGTTGTAGAACTTATTGGAGACTTCATATCTCTCAATCCGGGCATTTGCTTGAATATTAACTTCAACTCCTGGAACATCTCATATGCTCCATGACGTTCAAAACGGCATTGAAGTTCTGGTTCTAAGCCGTAAAGCATGGCACACTAAACTATCGAGTAGTCATCTTCTTTCCTCTGCCGGACGTTCACAATGTCCGGCGTTGCTCCTGCAGTGGGTCTTGCACCTAGCGGTGCTTCCAGGACGTAATTCTTCTGTGCAGCAATGAGGGTAATCCTCAAGTTATGGACCCAATCCGTGTAATTGTTACCATCATCTTTCGACTTAGCTTTCTCAAGGAACGCATTAAAATTCAACAAAACGACAACACGGGCCATCTATCTACAACAACATAGACATGCGAAATACTATCAGGTACTAAGTTCATGATAAATTAAAGTTCAATTAATCAAATTACTTAAGAACTCCCACTTAGATAAACATCCCTCTAATCATCTAAGTGATCACGTGATCCATATCAACTAAACCATGTCCGATCATCACGTGAGATGGAGTAGTTTTCAATGGTGAACATCACTATGTTGATCATATCTACTATATGATTCATGCTCGACCTTTCGGTCTCAGTGTTCCGAGGCCATATCTGCATATGCTAGGCTCGTCAAGTTTAACCCCAGTATTCTGCGTGTGCAAAACTGGCTTGTACCCATTTTATCTGAACATAGAGCTTATCAGACCCGATCATCACGTGGTGTCTTGGTACGACGAACTTTCGCAACGGTGCATACTCAGGGAGAACACTTATACCTTGAAATTTAGTGAGAGATCATCTTATAGTGCTATCGTTGATCTAAGCAAAATAAGATGCATAAAAGATAAGCATCACATGCAATCATTATAAGTGATATGATATGGCCATCATCATCTTGTGCCTTTGATCTCCACCTCCAAAGCACCGTCATGATCACCATCGTCACCGGCGTGACACCTTGATCTCCATCGTAGCATCGTTGTCGTCTCGCCGACTATAGCTTCTACACCTATCGCTACCGCTTAGTGATAAAGTAAAGCAATTACACGACGATTGCATTTCATACAATAAAGCGACAACCATATGGCTCCTTCCAGTTGCCGATAACTCCGTTACAAAACATGATCATCTCATACAATATAGCATCATGTCTTGACCATATCACATCACAACATGCCCTGCAAAACAAGTTAGACATCCTCTACTTTGTTGTTGCAAGTATTACGTGGCTGCTACAGGCTAAACAAGAACCGTTCTTACCTACTGATACGTCTCCAATGTATCTATAATTTTTGATTGTTCCATGCTATTATATTACCCCTTTTGGATGTTTATGGGCTTTATTTTACACATTTATATCATTCTTGGGACTAACCTACTAACGGGAGGCCCAACCCGTATTGCTGTTTTTTTTGCCTATTTCAGTATTTCGAAGAAAAGGAATATGAAACGGAGTCCAAACGGAATGAAACCTTCGGGAGAGTGATTTTTCGAACGAACGTGATCCGGAGAACTTGGAGTGCAAGTCAAGAAGCTTGCGAGGCGGCCAGGAGACAGGAGGGCGCACCCACCCCCATGGGCGCGCCCCTATCTCCTGGGCCCCTCGGGCGGCCACCGACGTACTCCTTCCACCTATATATTCCTACGTACCTCGAAAACATCTAGCGAGCAACAAAACACAATTTCCACCACCGTAACCTTCTGTATCCGCAAGATCCCATCATGGAGCCTTCACCGGCGCTCTGCCGAAGGGGGAATCGACCATGGAGGGCTTATACATCAACACCATAGCCCCTCCGATGAGTTGTGAGTAGTTTACCACAGACCTTCGGGTCCATAGTTATTAGCTAGATGGCTTCTTCTCTCTTTTTGGATCTCAATACAATGTTCTCCCCCTCTCTTGTGGAGATCTATTCGATGTAAACTCTTTTTGCGGTGTGTTTGTCGAGATCCGATGAATTGTGGGTTTATGATCAAGTTTATCTATGAGAAATATTTGAATCTCCTCTGAATTCTTTTATGTATGATTGAGTTATATTTGCAAATCTCTTTGAATTATCAGTTTGGTTTGTCCTACTAGATTGATCTTTCTTGCCATGGGAGAAGTGCTTAGCTTTGGGTTCAATCTTGCGGTGTCCTTTCCCAGTGATAGCAGGGGCAGCAAGGCACGTATTGTATTGTTGCCATCGAGGATAAAAGGATGGGGTTTATATCATATTGCTTGAGTTTATCCCTCTACATCATGTCATCTTTCTTAATACGTTACTCTGTTCTTTATGACCTTAATACTCTAGATGCAGGCAGGAGTCGGTCGATGTGTGGAGTAATAGTAATAGATGCAGGCAGGAGTCGGTCTACTTGTTGCGGACGTGATGCCTATATACATGATCATGCCTAGATAATCTCATAATTATTCGCTTTTCTATAAATTGCTCGACAGTAATTTGTTCACCCACCGTAATACTTATGCTATCTTGAGAGAAGCCTCTGGTGAAACCTATGGCCCCCGGGTCTATCTTTTATCATATAAGTTTTCAATCTGCTTTTATTTGCATCTTTACTTTTTGCATCTATATTATAAAATACCAAAAATATATTTATCTTATCATATTATCTCTATCAGATCTCACTTTCGCAAGTGGCCATGAAGGGATTAACAACCCCTTTATTGCGTTGGTTGCGAGTTCTTTGTTTGTTTGTGTAGGTGCGTGGGACTTTTGAGGAGCCTCCTACTGGATTGATACCTTGGTTCTCAAAAACTAAGGGAAATACTTACGCCACTATTGCTGCATCACCCTTTCCTCTTCAAGGAAAACCAACGCAAGCTCAAGACATAGCAAGAAGGATTTCTAGCGCCGTTGCCGGGGAGGTCTTCACTCAAGTCAAGACATACCAAGTACTGATGTCTACTACACAACCTTCTTCTTGTAGACGTTGTTGGGCCTGCAAGTGCACAGGTTTGTAGGGCAGTAGCAAATTTCCCTCAAGGAGATGACCTATGGTTTATCAATCCGTAGGAGGCGTAGGATGAAGATGGTCTCTCTCAAGCAACCCTGCAACCAAATAACAAAGAGTCTCTTGTGTCCCCAACACACCCAATACAATGGTAAATCGTATAGGTGCACTAGTTCGGCGAAGAGATAGTGATACAAGTGCAATATGGATAGTAGATAAAGGTTTTTGTAATCTGAAATAATAAAAACAGCAAGGTAACTAAAGATAAAAGTGAGCGTAAACGGTATTGCAATGATAGGAAACAAGGCCTAGGGTTCATACTTTCACTAGTGCAAGTTCTCTCAACAATAATAACATAAATAGATCATATAACAAGCCCTTAACATGCAACAAAGAGTCACTCCAAAGCCACTAATAGCGAAGAACAAACGTAGAGATTATGGTAGGGTACGAAACCACCTCAAAGTTATTCTTTCGGATCGATCTATAAAAGAGTTCGTACTAGAATAACACCTTAAGACACAAATCAACCAGAACCCTAATGTCACCTAGATACTCCATTGTCACCTCAAGTATCCGTGGGCATGATTATACGATATGCATCACACAATCTCAGATTCATCCAACCAACATAAAAGTACTTCAAAGAGTGCCCCAAAGTTTCTACCGGAGAGTCAAGATCGTGTGCCAACCCCTATGCATAGGGTCCCAATGTCACGAAACCCGCAAGTTGATCACCAAAACATACATCAAGTGGCACATGATATCCTATTGTCACCACAGATAATCACGGCAAGACATACATCAAGTGTTCTTATAAAAGACTCAACCCGATAAGATAACTTCAAAGGGGAAACTCAATTCATCACAAGAGAGTAGAGGGGGAGAAACATCATAAGATCCAACTACAATAGAAAACCTTGGGATACATCAAGATCATGCCATAGAGGGAACACGAGAGAGAACACGAGAGAGAGAGAGAGAGAGATCAAACACATAGCTACTGGTACATACCCTCAGCCCCGAGGGTGAACTACTCCCTCCTCGTCATGGATAGCGCCGGGATGATGAATATGGCCACCTGTGATGGGATCCCCCTCCGGCAGGGCGCCGAAACGGCCTCCCGAGAGGTTTATGGTGGCTACAGAGGCTTGCGGCGGCGGAACTCCCAATCTATCTTCTGTTCTGGAAGTTTTAGGGTACAAGAGTATATATGGGTGCAGGGGGTACGTCGGAGGAGCAATAGGGGGCCCACGAGGTAGGGGGCGCGCCCAGGGGGCGCCCTCCACCCTCGTGACCGCCTCTGGCACTTCTTGGAGTAGGGTCCAAGTCTCCTAGATCACGTTCGGTGAGAAAATCATGTTCCCGATGGTTTTATTCCGTTTGGACTCCGTTTGATATTCCGTTTCTTCGAAACACTGAAATAGGCAAAAAGCAGCAATTCTGGGCTGGGCCTCCGGTTGATAGGTTAGTCCCAAGAATAATATAAAAGTGGAAAATAAAGCACAATATAGTCCAAAGCAGTAGATACATTAGCATGGAGCAATCAAAAATTATAGATACGTTGGAGACGTATCAGGCATCCCCAAGCTTAATTCCTGCTCGTCCTCGAGTAGGTAAATGATAAAAAAGAATTTCTGATGCAGGGTGATACTTTGGTGTAATTTCAATGTAAATCTTCTTAATTGTGATATGAATATTCAGATCCAAAAGATTCAAGACAAAAGTTCATATTGACACAAAAATAATAATACTTCAAGCATACTAATCAAAGCAATCATGTCTTCTCAAAATAGCATGGCAAAAGAAAGTTCATCCCGACAAAATCATATAGTTAGGCTATGCTTCATTTTCGTCACAGAAAGATGTTCCCAACTTCTATACCCCCGATGACAAGCCAAGCAATTGTTTCATACTTAAATAATCTCAAACTTTTTCAACCTTCACGCAATACATGAGCGTGAGCCATGGATATAGCACTATGGGTGGAATAGAATAGTGGTTGTGGAGAAGACAAAAAAGAGGGAAGATAGTCTCACATCAACTAGGCGTATCAACGGGCTATGGAGATGCCCATCAATAAATATCAATGTGAGTGAGTAGGGATTGCCATGCAACAGATGCACTAGAGCTATAAGTATATGAAAGCCCTACAAAAGAAAGTAAGTGGGTGTGCATCCAACTCGCTTGCTCACGAAGACTTAGGGCATTTTGAGGAAGCCCATCATTGGAATATACAAGCCAAGTTCTATAATGTAAAATTCCCACTAGTATATGAAAGTGACAAAACAAGAGACTCTCTATCATGAAGATCATGGTGCTACTTTGAAGCACAAGTGTGGTAAAAGGATAGTAGCATTGTCCCTTCTCTCTTTTTCTCTCATTTTTTTATTTGGGCCTTTTCTCTTCTTCTTTTTTGGCCTCCCTTTTTTTTCGTCCGAGTCTCATCCCGACTTGTGGGGGAATCATGGTCTCCATCATCCTTTCCTCACTTGGGACAATGCTCTAATAATGATGATCATCACACTTTTATTTTTCTTACAACTCAACAATTACAACTCGATACTTAGAACAAAGTATGACTCTATATGAATGCCTCCGGCGGTGTACCGGGATATGCAATGAATCATGAGTGACATGTATGAAAGAATTATAAACAGTGGCTTTGCCACAAATACGATGTCAACTACATGATCATGCTAGCAGTATGACAATGATGGAGCTTGTCATAACAAACGGAACGATGGAAAGTTGCATGGCAATATATCTCGGAATGGCTACGGAAATGCCATGATAGGTAGGTATGGTGGCTGTTTTGAGGAAGGTATATGGTGGGTGTATGATACCGGCGAAAAGTGCACGATATTAGAGAGGCTAGCAAAGGCGGAAAGATGAGAGTGCGTATAATCCATGGACTCAACATTAGTCAAAAGAACTCATATACTTATTTCAAAAATTTAGAAGTCATCAAAAATCAAGTACTACGCGCATGCTCCTAGGGGGATAGATTGGTAGGAAAAGACCATCGCTCGTCGCCGATCGCCACTCATAAGGATGCACAAGCCAGGTACACTTCATGTTTCAAATTTGTTACACAACTTTAACCATACGTGCATGCTACGGGACTTGCTAACTTCAACACAAGCATTTCTCAAATTCACAATTACTCAACTAGCACGACTTTGATATTATCACCTCCATATCTCAAAACAATTATCAAGCATCAAACTTTTCTTAGTATTCAATGCACTCAAAAGAAAGTTTCACATATCTTGAATACCAAGTATATTAACATTAAGAAAATTACCATGCTATTAATGACTCTCAAAATAATCTAAGTGAAGCATGAGAGATCATTTATTTCTTAAAAATAAAACTACCACCATGCTCTAAAAGATATAAGTGAAGATCAATGAGTAGTCGAATAATTATGCAACTGCGCGAGGAGTCCCTCTTGTTTAAGAATTTCAGATCTTGATATTGTATTCAAACATCAAGCAAAGCTAAAGAAAACTACATTGCAAGGATAGCACAACTCATGTGAAGAAGCAAAAACTTAGGCTCAACCGATACTAAACGATAGTTGTTGAAGAAGAAAGGTGGGATGCCTACCGGGGCATCCCCAAGCTTAGATGCTTGAGAATTCTTGAAATATTATCTTGGGGTGCCTTGGGAATCCCCAATCTTGAACTTTTGTGTCTCCTTAATTCCTCTCATATCATGGTTTCTCTTTTTATCAAAAGCTTCATTCACAACAAACTCAACAAGAACTCGTGAGATAGGTTAGTATAAACCAATGCAAAACCTTATCATTTTCTACTATAATAAATCACTTAAATTATTATTCAACATTGAATACTAAATGCCTCTGCATATTTAATACTCCTATCCTCAAATAGAATCATTAAACAAACAAACATATGCAAACAATGCAAACATAACAGCAATCTGCCAGAACAGTACAGTCTGTAAAGAATGCAAGAGTATCAATACTTCCCTAACTCCAAAAATTATGAACTAAAATTCCCACTGTAGTAAATTTATCAGAGCTCATCATTCAAAAGGTTTCAACATTATATCATGCTCTTAATTTTCTAGGGAATTTTTGCAACAGGGGTAAACTTTCTGTTTTCAAACAGCAACATGTATACTAGCAAAATAAGCATGGCAAAGGCTATCCTTGACTTCTTATTGGAACTAAAGATGCAAAACATTATTCTAACTAACAGCAAGCAAAAACTAACAAAATAAAATGATGCTCCAAGCAAAACACATATCATGTGGTGAATAAAAATATAGCTCCAAGTAAAGTTTACCGATGAACGAAGACGAAAGAGGGGATGCCTTCCGGGGCATCCCCAAGCTTAGGCTCTTGGTTGTCCTTGAATATTACCTTGGGGTTCCTTGGGCATACCCAAGCTTAGGCTCTTTCCACTCCTTATTCCGTAGTCCATCGAATCTTTACCCAAAACTTGAAAACTTCACAATACAAAACTTAACAGAAAACTCGTAAGCTCCGTTAGTATAAGAAAATAAAACAACCACTTAGGTACTGTAATGAAATCATTATAAATTCATATTGGTGTAATATCTACTGTACTTCAACTTATCCATGGTTCATACCCTCCGATACTACTCATAGATTCATCAAAATAAGCAAACAACACATAGAAAACAGAATTTGTCAAAAACAGAACAGTCTGTAGTAATCTGTATGAAACGTATACTTCTGGAACTCCAAAAGTCCTACCAAATTAGGAAGTCCTAGTAAATTCGTGTACAAATCCATAGCAAAAAGAATCAGATCATAAGCACGTTTCTGTAAATTAACAAAACAAGTTTACTGGGTGCAAAAGTTTCTGATTTTCAGCAGAATCAACACAACTATCACCATAAGCTATCCTAAAGGTCTTACTTGGCACTTCATTGAAACAAAAGCTATAAAACATGATTACTACAATAGAATAATCATGTGGACACACAAAAACAGTAAGGATAAATATTGGGTTGTCTCCCAACAAGCGCTTTTCTTTAATGCCTTTCTAGCTAGGCATGATGATGACAATGATGCTCACATAAAAGAGATAAGAATTGAAACATAAAGAGAGCATCATGAAGAATATGACTAGCACATTTAAGTCTAACCCACTTCCTATGCATAGGGATTTTGTCAGAAAACAACTGATGGGAACAATAATCAACAAGCATAGGAAGGTAACACAAGCATAGCTTCAAGAATTTAAGCACATAGAGAGGAAACTTGATATTATTGCAATTCCGACAAGCATATATTCCTCCCTCATAATAATGTTCAGTAGCATCATGAATGAATTCAACAATATAACCAGCACCTAAAGCATTCTTTTCATGATCTACAAGCATAGAAAATTTACTACTCTCCACATAAGCAAAATTCTTCTCATGAATCATAGTGGGAGCAAACTCAACAAAATAACTATCATGTGATTGAAAATTAAGATCAAGATGACAAGTTTCATGGTTATCATTATTCTTTAAAGCATACGTGTCATCACAATAATCATCATAGATAGGAGGCATGCTTTCATCATAGTAAATTTTCTCATCAAAGCTTTGGGGACAAAAAATATCATCTTCATCAAACATAGCTTCCCCAAGCTTGTGGCTTTGCATATCATTAGCATCATGGATATTCAAGGAATTCATACTAACAACATTGCAATCATGCTCATCATTCACATATTTTATGCCAAACATTCTATGTAATTCTTCTTCTAGTACTTGAGCACAATTTTCCTTCCCATCATTTTCACGAATGACATAAAAAAGATGAAGCATATGAGGCATCCTCAATTTCATTTTTTAGTTTTCTTTTATAAACTAGACTAGTGCTAAAACAAGAAACAAAAAGATTCGATTGCAAGATCTAAAGATATACCTTCAAGCACTCACGACACTCTTACTTAACAAAAAGATTCGATTACAAGATCTAAAGATATACCTTCAAGCACTCACCTCCTCGGCAACGGCGCCAGAAAAGAGTTTGATGTCTACTACACAACCTTCTTCTTGTAGACATTGTTGGGCCTACAAGTGCACAGGTTTGTAGGACAGTAGAAAATTTCCCTCAAGTGGATGACCTAAGGTTTATCAATCCGTAGGAGGCGTAGGATGAAGATGGTCCCTCTCAAGCAAACCTGCAACCAAATAACAAAGAGTCTATTGTGTCCCCAACACACCCAATACAATGGTAAATTGTATAGGTGCACTAGTTCGGCGAAGAGATAGTGATACAAGTGCAATATGGATAGTAGATAAAGGTTTTTATAATCTGAAATAATAAAAACAGCAAGGTAACTAAAGATGAAAGTGAGCGTAAACGGTATTGCAATGATAGGAAACAAGGCCTAGGGTTCATACTTTCACTAGTGCAAGTTCTCTCAACAATAATAACATAGATAGATCATATAACAAGCCCTCAACATGCAACAAATAGTCACTCCAAAGCCACTAATAGCGGAGAACAAACGTAGAGATTATGGTAGGGTACGAAACCACCTCAAAGTTATTATTTTGGATCGATCTATAAAAGAGTTCATACTATAATAACACCTTAAGACACAAATCAACCAAAACCCTAATGTCACCTAGATACTCCATTGTCACCTCAAGTATCCGTGGGCATGATTATACGATATGCATCACAAAATCTCAGATTCATCCAACCAACATAAAAGTACTTCAAAGAGTGCCCCAAAGTTTCTACCGGAGAGTCAAGAACGTGTGCCAACCCCTACGCATAGGTTCCCAATGTCACAAAACCCGGAAGTTGATCACCAAAATATACATCAAGTGGCACATGATATCCCATTGTCACCACAGATAATCACGGCAAGACATACATCAAGTGTTCTCATAAAAGACTGAATCCGATAAGATAACTTCAAAGGGGAAACTCATTTCATCACAAGAGAGTAGAGGGGGAGAAACATCATAAGATCCAACTACAACAGCAAAGCTCGGGATACATCAACATCGTGCCATAGAGGGAACACGAGAGAGAACACGAGAGAGAGAGAGATCAAACACATAGCTACTGGTACATACCCTCAGCCCCGAGGGTGAACTACTCCCTCCTCATCATGGATAGCGCCGGGATGATGAAGATGGCCACCGGTGAAGGGATCCCCCTCCGGCAGGGCGTCAAAACAGGCTCCCGAGAGGTTTTTGGTGGCTATAGAGGCTTGCGGTGGCTGAACTCCAGATCTATCTTCTGTTTTGGAAGTTTTAGGGTACAAGAGTATATATGGGTGTAGGGGGTACGTCGGAGGAGCAACAGGGGGCCCACGAGGTAGGGGGCGCGCCCAGGGGGCGCCCTCCACACTCGTGACCGCCTCTGGCACTTCTTGGAGTAGGGTCCAAGTCTCCTGGATCACGTTCGGCGAGAAAATCACGTTCCCGAAGGTTTTGTTCCGTTTGGACTCCGTTTGATATTCCGTTTCTTCGAAACACTGAAATAGGCAAAAAACAACAATTCTGGGCTGGGCCTCCAGTTAATAGGTTAGTCCGAAAAATAATATAAAAGTGGAAAATAAAGCCCAATATAGTCCAAAACAGTAGATAAAGTAGCATGGAGCAATTAAAAATTATAGATACGTTGGAGTCGTATCAAGTACCCATCACAAACTCATCTCCCTCGCACTTACATTATTTGCCGTTTGCCTCTCATTTTCCTCTCCTCCACTTCACCCTTGCCATTTTATTCGCCCTCTCTTTCCCTATCTCCTCTCTTTTTCGCTTGCCTTTCTGTTGGCTTGTGTGTTGGATTACTTGTCGCGATGGCGCAAGATAATACCAAATTATGTGATTTTTCCAATACTAATCATAATGATTTCCTTAGTACTTCGATTGCTCCTCTTAATGATGTTGAGTCTTGTGAAACCAATGTTGTTTTGCTGAATCTTGTTATGAAAGATCAATTCTCCGGCCTTCCTAGTGAAGATGCCGCTACCCATCTAAACAACTTTGTTGATTTGTTTCAGATGCAAAAGAAGAAAGATACGAATAATGATATTGTTAAATTGAAGTTATTTCCGTTTTCACTTAGAGATCATGCTAAATTTTGGTTTTCGTCCTTGCCTAAAAATAGTATTGATTCTTGGAACAAGTGCAAAGATGCTTTTATCTCTAAGTATTTTCCTCCCGCTAAGATTATCACTCTTAGGAACGATATTATGAATTTTAAACAACTTGATCATGAGCATGTTGCCCAATCTTGGGAGAGAATGAAATTGCCGATTCGCAATTGCCCTACTCATGGTTTGAATTTATGGATGATCATACAAAATTTTTATGCCGGTTTGAACTTTGCTTCTAGAAATCTTTTAGATTCGACCGCGGGAGGCACGTTTATGGAAATCACGTTAGGAGGTGCTACAAAACTTCTTGATAATATTATGGCTAATTATTCTGAAAGGCACATCGAAAGATCTTCTAGTAAAAAAGTGCATGCTATAGAAGAAATCAATGTTTTGAGTGGAAAGATGGATGAACTTATGAAGTTGTTTGCTACTAGAAATACTCCTCTTGATCCCAATGATATGCCTTTGTATACTTTGATTGAGAATAATAATAAATCTATGGATGTGAATTTTGTTGGTAGGAATAGTTTCGGTAACAATGCTTATAGAGGAAACTTTAACTCTAGACCGTTCCCTAGTAATTCCTCTAATAATTATGGAAATTCCTACAATAATTCTTATGGTAATTTTAATAAGATGCCCTCTGATTTTGAGAATAGTGTGAAAGAATTTATGATTTCTCAAAAGAATTTTAATGCCTTGCTTGAAGAAAAATTGCTCAAAGTTGATGATTTGGCTAGGAACATTGATAGACTTTTGCTTGATGTTGATTCTATTAATCTTAGATCTTCTTCTCCTAAGCATGATATCAATGAGTCTCTCAAAGCAATGAGAATTTCCATTGACGAGTGCAAGGAAAGAACCGCTAGATTGCGTGCTAAGAAAGATTGCTTTGTAAAGGCGTGTTCTTCTAGTTTCAATTAAAATAATGATGAAGATCTTAAAGTTATTGATATGTATCCTATTAGATCTTTGTTTTGCAATATGAATCTTGATAATAATGGGACTGGAGATGAGTCAACTTTAGTTAGAAGGCGTCCCAAGAATTCGGAGTTTTTAGATCTTGATGCTAAATTTGGTAAAAGTGGGATTGGAGAGGTCATGACTTTAAATAGTATTGGACCCACTATCTCGGATTTCAAGGAATTTGATTATGATAATTGTTCTTTAGAAGGTTATATTTCCTTGTTGCAATCCGTTGTTAATTCTCCTCATGCTTATAGTCAGAATAAAACTTTTACCAAACATATCGTTGATGCCTTAATGCAATCTTATGATGAAAAACTTAATTTGGAAGTTTCTATACCTAGAAAACTTAATGATGAGTGGGAACCTACTATAAATATTAGAATTAAAGATCATGAGTGTTTTGCTTTGTGTGATTTGGGTGCTAGTGTTTCCACGATTCCGAAAACTTTATGTGATATTCTAGGTTTCCATGATCTTGATGATTGCTCTTTAAATTTGCACCTTGCGGATTTCACCATTAAAAAGCCAATGGGAAGGATCAATGATGTTCTCATTGTTGCAAATAGAAATTTGGTGCCCATAGATTTTATCGTTCTTGATATAGATTGCAATCTTTCTTGCCCTATTATTCTTGGCAGACCTTTCCTTAGAACGATTGGTGCGATTATTGATATGAAGGAAGGAAATATTAGATTCTAATTTCCATTAAAGAAAGGCATGGATCACTTTCCAAGAAGTAAAGTCAAATTACCTTATGAATCCATCATGCGAGCTACTTATGAATCTAGTGCCAAAGATGGCACTACTTAGATCTATCTTCGCTTTTATGCCTAGCTAGGGGCGTTAAACGATAGCGCTAGTTGGGAGGCAACCCAATTTTATTTGTGTTTTTGTTTTTGTTCCTGTTTAGTAATAAATTTTGTATCTATCTTCTGTTTAAATGTGTTTTTATGTTTCAATTAGTGTTTGTGCCAAGTAGAACCTATAGGATAACCTATGATGATAGTTGATTTGATTCTGCTGAAAAACAGAAACTTTGCACGCACGAATTTAGTTTTGTTAAATCACAGAAACGTGATTTTGGGTTGATTCTTTTTGCTGCTGATCAATAGAGAAATTCTCCAGGACGTCCTATTTTGTTAGGATTGTTAGAGTTCCATAAGTTTGCGTTAGTTACAGATTGCTACAAACTGTTCTATTTTTGACAGATTCTGTTTTTTGTGTGTTGTTTGCTTATTTTGATGCATCTATGGCTAGTAAAATAGTTTATAAACCATAGAGAAGTTGGAATACAGTAGTTTTAACACCAAAATAAATAAATAATGAGTTCATTACAGTACCTTATGTGGTGGTTTTGTTTTGTTTCACTAACGGAGCTTATAAGATTTCCTGTTGAGTTTTGTGTTGTGAAGTTTTCAAGTTTTGGGTAAAGCTTTGATGGACTATGGAATAAGGAGTGGCAAGAGCCTAAGCTTGGGGGTTCCCATGGCACCCAAAGATATTCAAGGATAGCCAAAATCCTAAGCTTGGGGATGCCCCAGGAAGGCATCCCCTCTTTCATCTTCGTTCATTGGTAACTTTACTTGGAGGTATATTTTTATTTGCCACATGATATGTGTTTTGCTTGGAGTGTCGTGTATTAGATTAGTCTTTTATTTTTAGTTTACCACAATCATCCTTGCTGTACACACCTTTTGGGAGAATCCCACTTGATTAGAATTTGCTAGAATACTCTATGTGCTTCACTTATATCTTTTGAGCTTGATAGTTTTTGCGCTAGTGCTTCACTTATATCTTTTAGAGCATGGAGGTGGCTGAATTTTGAAGAAATTGCTAGTCTCTCATGCTTCACTTATATTATTTTGAGAGTCTTTTAGAACAGCATGGTATTTGCTATGGTTACAAATTTGGTCCCAGAATGATAAGCATCCAAGTTCGGTATAATAAGAACTATCATAGGAAGTGAATTGGATGCTATGATTAATTTGATGCTTGATAACTGTTTTGAGATATAAAGGTAGTAATGTTAGGGTCATGCTAGTGGGTAATTATGAAATTGAAAAATACTTTTGTTGAAGTTGGCAAGTCCCGTAGCATGCATGTATGGTAAAAGTTGTGTGACAAATTTGTTGCATGAGGCGCTCCTTTGATTGTCTTCCTTATGAGTGGAGGTCGGGATCGCGCGATGGTTAACTCCTACCAACCCTTCCCCTAGGAGCATGCATAGTAGTACTTTGCTTCGAGGGCAAGTAGACTTTTTCAATAAGTATATGAGTTCTTTATGACTAATGTGAGTCCATGGATATACGCACACTCATCCTTCCACTTTGCTAGCCTCTATCATTACCGCACAACTTTCGCCGGTATCATGAACCCATTATTTACCTTCCTCAAAACATCCACCATACCTACCTATTATGGCATTTCCATAGCCATTCCGAGATATATTGCCATGCAACTTTCCACCGTTCCATTTATTATGACACGTGCCATCATTGTCATATTGCTCTTTGCATGATCATGTAGTTGACATCGTATTTGTGGCAAGGCCACCTTCATAATTGTGGGTTTATGATCAAATTTATCTATGAGAAATATTTGAATCTCCTCTGAATTCTTTTATGTATGATTGAGTTATCTTTGCAAGTCTCTTCGAATTATCAGTTTGATTTGGCCTACTAGATTGATCTTTCTTGCCATGGGAGAAGTGCTTAGCTTTGGGTTCAATCTTGCGGTGTCCTTTTCCCAGTGACAGCAGGGGCAGCAAGGCACATATTGTATTGTTGCCATCGAGGATAAAAAGATGGGGTTTATATCATATTGCTTGAGTTTATCCCTCTACATCATGTCATCTTTCTTAGTGCGTTACTCTGTTCTTTATGAACTTAATACTCTAGATGCAGGCAGGAGTCGGTCGATGTGTGGAGTAATAGTAGTAGATGCAGGCAGGAGTCGGTCTACTTGTTGCGGACGTGATGCCTATATACATGATCATGCCTAGATAATCTCATAATTATTCGCTTTTCTATCAATTGCTCGACAGTAATTTGTTCACCCACTGTAATACTTATGCTATCTTGAGAGAAGCCTCTAGTAAAACCTATGGCCCCTGGGTCTATCTTTTATCATATAAGTTTTCAATCTACTTTTATTTGCATCTTTACTTTTTCCATCTATATTATAAAATACCAAAAATATATTTATCTTATCATATTATCTCTATCAGATCTCACTTTCGCAAGTGGCTATGAAGGGATTGACAACCCCTTTATTGCGTCGGTTGCGAGTTCTTTGTTTGTTTGTGTAGGTGCGTGGGACTTTTGAGGAGCCTCCTACTGGATTGATACCTTGGTTCTCAAAAACTGAGGGAAATACTTAAGCTACTATTGCTGCATCACCCTTTCCTCTTCAAGGAAAACCAACGCAAGCTCAAGACGTAGCACCTACGCATCAAAACCACACGATATTTCGTCAAGTATGTGCTGTTTTAACCTTCACAAGGACCGGGCGTAGCCACACTCGATTCAACTAAAATTGGAGAAACTGACACCCGCCAGCCACCTGTGTGCGAAGCACATCGGTAGAACCAGTCTCGCGTAAGCGTACGTGTAATGTCGGTCCGGGCTGCTTCATCCAACAATACCGCCGAATCAAAGTATGACATGCTGGTAAGCAGTATTACTAGTATCACCCACAACTCACTTGTGTTCTACTCATGCATATAACATCTAGGCATAAACCTGGCTCTGATACCACTGTTGGGTAACGTAGTAATTTCAAAAAAAATCCTATGCACACGCAAGATCATGGTGATGCATAGCAATGAGAGGGGAGAGTGTCGTCCATGTACCCTCATAGACCATAAGCTGAAGCATTATGACAACGCGGTTGATGTAGTCGTACGTCTTCACGATCGACCGATCCTAGTACCGAACGTACGACACCTTCGCGATCTGCACATGTTCAGCTCGGTGACATCCCATGAACTCACGATCCAGTAGATCTTCGAGGGAGAGTTCTGTCAGCACCACGGCCTGATGATGGTGTTGATGAAGCTACCGACGCAGGGCTTCGCCTAAGCACCGCTACGATATGACCTAGGTGGATTATGGTGGAGGGGGGCACTGCATAGGGCTAAAATATCAATGATCAACTTGTGTGTCTATGGGGTGCCCCCCTCCCATGTATATAAAGGAGTGGAGGAGGGGGTGGAGGCCGGCCTCCTAGGCGCGCCCCAAGGGGAGTCCTACTCCCACCGGGAGTAGGATTCCAGCCCTTCCAAGAGTAGGAGTAGGAGGGAAGGAAGGAGGAGAGAGGGGGAATGAAAAAGGGGGGCGCCACCACCCTTCCTTGTACAATTCGGACTAGAGGGGGAGGGAGCGCACGGCCTGCCCTGGCCGCCCTTTCCTCTCTCCACCAAGGCCCATGAGGCCCATTACACTCCCACGGGGGGTTCCGGTAATCCCCCGGTACTCCGGTATTTGTCCAAACTCACTCGAAAGTCTTCCGAAGTCCAAACATAGTCATCCAATATATCAATCTTTATGTCTCGACCATTTTGAGACTCCTCGTCATGTCCGTCATCATATCCGGGACTCCGATCTACCTTTGGTACATCAAAACACATAAACTCATATTACCAATCGTCACCGAACATTAAGCGTGCGAACCCTACGAGTTCGAGAACTATGTAGACATGACCAAGACACGTCTCTGGTCAATAACCAATATCGGAACCTGGATGCTCATATTGGCTCCTACATATTCTACGAAGATCTTTATCAGTCAAACCGCATAACAACATACGTTGTTCCATTTGTCATCGGTATGTTACTTGCCCAAGATTCGACCGCCAGTATCTCAATACCTAGTTCAATCTCATTCCCGGCAAGTCTTTTTACTCGTTTCATAGTGCATCTTCCCGCAACTAACTCATTAGTCACATTGTTTGCAAGGCTTATAGTGATGTGCATTACTGAGAGGGCCTAGAGATACCTCTCCGACAATCGGAGTGACAAATCCTAATCTTGATCTGTGCCAACTCAACAAGTACCATCGGAGACACCTGTAGAGAACCTTTATAATCACCCAGTTACATTGTGACGTTTGGTAGCACACAAAGTGTTCCTCTGGTATTCGGGAGTTGCATAATCTCATAGTCATGAAGAAAGCAATAGCAACAAACTAAATGATCAAGTGCTAAGCTAACGGAATGGGTCAAGTCAATCACATCATTATCTAATGACGTGATCCCGTTAATCAAATGACAACTCATGTCTATGGTTACGAAACACAACCATCTTTGATTCAACGAGCTAGTCAAGTAGAGGCATACTAGTGACATTATGTTTGTCTATGTATTCACACATGTACTTAGTTTCCGGTTAATACAATTCTAGCATGAATAATAAACATTTATCATGATATAAGGAAATATAAATAACAACTTTATTATTGCCTCTAGGGCATATTTTCTTCACCTTCTACCACAAGTCCGAAGGCAAGTTTTTTGTTGCTAAGAACGGAAACCTTTCTAGAGAAGGAGTTTCTCTCGAAAGAAGTGAGTGGGAGGAAAGTTGAACTTGATGAGGTAATTGTACCTGCTATCAATTTGGAAAGTAGCTCATCTGAGAGATCAGTTCCCGTCATGCCTACACCAACTAGAGAGGTAGCTACTGATAACACTACTAAAAAAATACACGTCCGTGACATTTTGGGCCGAACGAATTTTTTTTGTCATACATATGACACTTCTATGACGATAATTGTGACAAAACCTGGTATCATCATAGATGTGGTGGGCTCCTACTTCTATGACAAAAAATCATGACAGAAAATGGGCTTTTCATCCTGGGCGGGCTGGAGATGCAACTGCATGACATTCTTTGGGCCGTCCATGACGGAAAAAACCATGGTAGAAGCGAGTGGGAGGAAAATTTCGGGGAGTTGCCGGTTATGGTGGGAGGTCGGGAGCCTAGTGATGCGCGTTTCTCTCGTACACGTGCGAGGCGTTAGCTCTAACTGAACCCGAGCGAGGCGTTGGGCTCTAACTGAACCCGAGCGATTGCATTGCAGGCTACGCGTTACTGAACCCGAGCGATCGATCGATGGCTATTAACTGAACCCGATGGAGTGATTCCTTCGCTACTGTTGGTAACTGAAGCTGATCGATTGGATGAACAGTGAGCCTTGCAGGGGGGTTGGATGAACAGTGAGCGGTGGCATTGCCTCTGGATGAACAGGACCGCGTGGTGTGGAGGGCTAGATGAACAGTAGACGGTGGAGGGGTGGCCGTGGAGGGGTGGTTGAACAGGACCCCGTGGTGTGGAGGGCTGGATGAACAGTAGACGGTGGAGGGCTGGATGAACAGTAGACGATGGAGGGGTGGTTGAATAGTAGCCGGTGGAGTAGCGCGCAGTGGAGGCTGGATGAACAGGAGCCCGTGGAGGCTGGAGGAGGTCGACGGTAGCCCGTGGAGGCTGGAGGAGGTCGACGGTGGAGATGAACAGTATCCCGTGGAGTCCCGTTTTGCGGTAGCTACACCCCTCCTAATGAACATGACCCCCGTTTCGACCGTAGCGCTCCAACACAACTCTGTTTTGTCCGTTTTGCGGTACGCCACACCCCTCCCGATCAACAGGACCCCTGTTTCGACCGTAGGAGGTCTGTTTCCTCCATTTTGCGGTACGCGACAGCCCTCCCGATCAACAGGACCCCCGTTTCGATCGTAGGAGGTCTATTTCCTCCGTTTTGTGGTACGCCACACCCCTCCCGATCAACAGGACCCTGTTCTGAATGTAGGAGGTCCATTTCCTCCGTTGTACGGTACGCCAGGCCTCGTTTCCATCGCCTGTTCCGTCCAAGCCCTCCCGATGAACACGACCACGCATTCCGTTTCGACCCAGCCGGTTGGCTCCCACGCGTTCCGTTGCCTCCCGATGGACGCATTCCGTTGCCTCCCCATGAACACGACGCATTCCGTTGCCTCCCCATGAACACGATGACGATGCTGTTTCTTCGTTCCGACCCAGCCATGTACAGGAGCCCTCGCCGTACGTATGCGCGAGTAGGCGGTCGAGACCCCGCCCGTATGTACACATACGTGGCCGTATTTTCTTTCTTGCACCCTGGACATTGTACGTACGTGTACATGCTATGTGCGCGCATCTACTACGACATGTGCGCGCCTCTACATCCACCAGTATATATATACGTACACGTTCGTGACCAGAATGACAATGCTACGTATGCTTCGACCAGGTGGGTCCCGACTGTCAGGCACTTCCTTGCCTGCGAAGATGTAGCTGGTGGGTCCCAGCAGTGAGGGGGGCGAATCGTTTTTTTTGCCCGGACACACTTCCTTGCGTGCGAAGATGTAGCTGGTGGGTCCCAGCAGTCAGGGGGGCGAATCATTTTTTTTCCGGACACACTTCCTTGCGTGCGAACGTGTAGCTGGTGGGTCCCAGCAGTCAGGGGGTAAACGTTTTTTCACGAAATACGGTGGACGGTTTGGTGGGTCCCCGCTGTCAGGTGGAGGAATAATTATTTTGCGCGTAAATAAGGAGGCACTTCCTTGCTGCGGCCGTGGACCCAGCTGTCAGCCTCTCCACGCATAGTACTCTTCCAATGGAAGTCGGTCGTTGACCACATTGACCACGCCGCGTCGAGAGCACCACAGCAGTGGACGACGGCGAGGCCTAGGAAGGGGACGACACGGAGGCAGGGAAGACTCGGCAGTTGTTTCCCACGTGGAGGGGAGTACGACTGTACGAGGGTTTACTAGTTCGTCTGCCGTCGCCGAAGAATAACATGAGGTGTGGATGAGTAGAGGGATGGCTAGGCCAGCGATGGGAGTACGGTGGGGCAGTGAGGCCTGCGGGGCAGCACAGCCAGCCGCGGGGAGGAGGGAGCAGGCAGTCTGCCGGCGCTTGTTTGAGCGGCTGGAGCAGGAAGAGCAGAGATTGAAGAAGCACGACAGCCGTTGGATGGACATCCAACCGTCACTGCTTGTGCGTCAACCTTTTTTTAGGAAAGCCTCAAATCTGTGGAAAACAGCATACAACCCATCTGCCATTAATTTTAATAATTTACAGCCCATTTGCTAATTCTTAAGGTTTTTTTGGAGCCCATATTCTTTTTGTTAGCATTACAGCCCATATTGTGGCCACGGTTAAAAACTTATACGAAATTTTGCATATTTCGGCGTGGTTCGAACTATTTTTAATCCCGAAATTTCGACTCACATTCAAACTGATTTTAAAAATAAATGTATAGCAATATAAAATCCAACAAATTCTCCACGCATAAAAATTAATGTAATTTAAAATCTCGAAATGAAAAAAAGATATTTGAAACTAATTGCCGGTTTGATGTGTTTTAAAAATGTACAACCCATTTCTTATTACTGATGAGCCATTTTCTCGGCCAGCCGAATGAAAGCTCTCCTCGTCTTGAAAGATTTGCAGCCCAACAGGCCTGACAAAGCGACTTACTTGGCAAATCACAAAAAAACTAGGCTGTGGCCGTGGACCCAGCTGTCAGCCTCTCCATGTACAGTACTCTTCCGATGGAATGTCGTTGACTACATTGACCACGCCTCGCCGAGAGCACCAAGGCGGTGGACGACGGCGAGGCCTAGGAAGGGGATGACGCGGAGCCGTGGAAGACGCGACAGTGGATGCCCCCGCGGAGAGGAGTACGAGGGTTCACCGGTTTGGCTGTGGTGTGAGGCTGCCGTCGCTGCAGGGCCTGGCTAGCGGTGGGAGTAGTAGGGGGCGATGAGGCCTCAACGACAGCACAACCGGCCACTAGAGGCAGGAGCAGGCGGTCTCCCCGGCGCTGGTTTGGGCGGCTGGTGCAAGAAGAGCAGCGATTGAAGAAGCAGCAGGACTGTTCGATTCAAATCTAACGGTTACTGCTGCTAGAATCGTTTGTTGACTAAGTTGACAAGCCCTGCGTACGCGTCAACGTAGTAGGCCCATAGGTCAGCCTCCCAAACGGTGCGCCCCAGATGTCAGTGGGAGGAATCATTTTTTTCGCGTAATAAGGAGGCAGTTGATTGTGTGCGGCCAGACCAGCGGAGGGAGTAGGGTGGGTCAGGGAAGCCAGCGCGGCATCACAGCGGGCCACAAGAGGAGGGAGCAGGCAGTCCCGCCGGCGCTAGTTTAGGCGGCTGAAGCAGGAAGATCAGAGATTGAGGAAGCACGACGGCCAGAATCATGTGTTCACTGACAAAGCCTTGCGTAAACAAGTCAGCCTCGAAATCTGTGGCCTGTACAGCCCATTTGCTATTATTTTTATATTTTTACTCATTTTCTAATTCATATGGAATTTATTGCAGCCCATTTTCCATTTTTAGAATTGCCGACCATTTTTTGGTCAGTACCAGGGTCAAAAAATCAACTAAATATGTGGGAAATTTTTGCTGGGGAACGAAATATTCTTAATCCAAAAATTAATAGCCATACTAAAACAAATTTAAAAATAAATTAGTACCATGTCATGTTAAATCCAATGAAATACGTATAAGATATCAGTGAAAAACAAAATTCAAAAAAACTAATATCCCATTTGCTATAATTTTTTTGGAATTTTCAACCCCTTTTGATATTACTTTTAACAGACATTGACCATACTCTTTGGCCAGGACAGAATGCATCCCTCCTCATCTTGAAAGATTTGCAGTCCAGTAATTCGGAGAAAACAAATAGGCCTAGCTTGGGTATTCTTCAAAAAGAAATACTGGGCTACCTATTTTCCCAAAGAACTAGTGCATGAACATTTAGCTTTATTTATTTATTTACTTATTTATGTTTAGGGGACCATGAGCATGTACCTGGGCCGGATTCATGTGAGAGCCTCCCTTCCAGTTAATTATGGGCTTCTCTATTGGGCCTTCATCAGTGGGCTGCATGTTATCAACAAGTGGAAAATGTGTTCCGTACAAAAAATAGTATGAGCTAAATATGGTACGGGGCACTAAAGGATCGAACAGTGCAACGACTTCCAAAACATTGTGTTTGTCGTTCTAACAACACATTTATTCAACCAACAGACGAAATATACTACTGATTGTACATTGAAAACAGTAGTAGCAGTAGCAACCAGGGCTGGGGGTGCAACAGAAGCAGTAAGCAGACCAGAAGAGTGAAGACACAGCTCTCTCTTCCAAACCAAACATCAGCCATCATTACAAAAGGGCTACCGAAAAAGAACAAGTGTATGCATCAAACTAAATAAAGATCCTACTACACCAAGTGTACACATCTAACTAACTGGCTCAGTTAGACGTTACTATTTATTAAGATGTGGAGATTGGCTGACGGCTTGAACCAGATGGGTGCCTGACGGGGGAAACTCTAGCCAGCAGGTCGAAGTCTGATACTTGTGACCCTCTCTCCTACTTTGGGCTACAGAGCATGGTGGCACATATCAGGGTATGGTGCATGCAGAGACGCATGGTACACTGTGTACACATAGTTTTGCCTGATGAACGAAATCGTGCTGCCATCATGATCCTTGCCGTCGGTTATCTCCTGGTTAATCGGATAATTCAGTCCGACAAACAAAGAGCGTGTACCAAGGCTACTTACCAGCCTCCAGTCAAAAATTTCTGAAGGCCCAGAGAAGCTGGGATCCTGCTCAAAGACCTTGTAGTGATTGTGATTGTATTCCGCGAAACAACACGTCTGGTACGTGCGAACGATCATCAATCTTTCTCCGTTGTCTGATCGAGCCAGGAACCACCTGCAACTGCCATGCCGCTTTTCTTTGAAAGGTTCTGGAATTAGGAAGGTAGGGACACCAGGCGGCCTACAACATCATATCAAGTTGGAGTCAAATAAAAAAGGGCTCTTGATTTAGTCAATCTTAAGAACAACATGTTATGAGCATGAATATTTTTTCAGTAAATGTTTACAGTAATATAAGCAAGCCATCATGATATCATAGGAAAGTAACATACTGCTATAACAGCCGTTTGTAGCGATGACTGGAGTAGGCCAGCAATACGTCCAGCCATAGAAGGAGTCGACAGCATAAATGAAGCCCTTGTGTCCAATGGCATCAGAGAACCACGGAGGATGTATGATCCTGCGATGGACGTGCAGATTTATCCACTTACCGCAGTGACCTGTCAGATAGGCGAGACCGCGGTTGAAGAATGCAATTAGCCTGAAATCTTTATAATTCACAGATCTTGTGGGCACTTGGCAGATTACAACCTTGAGCAAATAAAACTTGGTATCATGTTGGCTACTATAAGATTCTGAGTATTCTGGGCCACGATGCCAAAGCTGTGCAGTGTTAATCGAAGGAAGGGGGATCAATCACTGGGTGTAGACCTCCATGAGCATCCAGCTGCCGCGACCGTCGACGAGCACCATCCAAGACGTGTTCATGCCGACCCAGTACATACCGTTAATGTAGCTGAGGCTGACGGGGAACGGATCGCAGTGAAGGGGGTTGATGGTCGCCACCCTACGATCGTTATGCTGCGTTACACACCGTTTTTGAAGATCAGGCGGCATCAGCAAGCAAGGAGCTAGCTTAAAAAGCTCCGGCCTGAGGGCTTTGAGTAAACGGTACAGCCCCGACGAGCACGCGGCGAGCGGCATGGTACTGAGATTGTCCACACGGGAAACAATGAGCTTGATTACCTTTGTGGGGAGCGAATTCCAGCCACTCTTTCGGCGGATGCTGCTCGGTTCTGCCATTGTTAGTGCTTGGGTTTCAGACGAGGGGGGGGGGGAGGCGCCTTAGCGGGGATGGAAGCTTGGACGAGATTATGTGCGGACAAAGATGGAGAAGCAAATATGTGTTTCGGGAAGTGGACAGGTGATGATGACTACAGCACGCCGCTTGACTTACGAGACACATACCAGCAGCGTAGGGTCATATCGATGCCAGACAACTTGCTTGAGTGATCACAGTACTGGTACTCCCTACAGTACCTACTACGGTACTATGCCCTAGCTTGCTAGAGTAGAGTAGTAGAGTAGGACTCTGCTCTACTACTAGCACCGGAGGAGTAGTATATTCTAATCTAAAATAGTTACAAACTTCAATGCCCGATCGTCGAACGACTACGAATCGTGCTGAAAGACCGTGTCTACGTGGTGTTTGGACTTATATGCAAAAAATAGCAAGATGCCCGTGCATTGCACGGCACACCATCATCACCAACTCGGTTTTTTCTCTACTCCTACTCCTATAAAAGACTCAGTTGGTGATGATGGAGGCGAGGAGGCGTGTTCAGCCGGGCATGCAGCGGACGGCGCAACACTATTCGATTTGTTATAAAAAAAGTAGTAGAGATAAAGACATAGGGAGGAGCACGAGGTAAGGCCTTATCTGTAAATGTGGAGAGATGTGCGGGTATCTTTTGTAAAATTGTCATAGTTGGCTTTCTATCTGCCAGATATATATCGGACGGTCTATATTACAAGATAGCAGGCATACCAAAGATTTAACTGATAAAATGTTACTCAAAACACTTAGGCATGGTGCATCTAGGTGTGTAAGTCATCTTACGAAAACCAAATAATCCCAAAACACTTAGGCGCGGTGCATTAACTTCTACCTCGTTTCTTGTTTCTTGACATATCAACCAATAAGAGATAAAGAGTGTGCATGCTTTTAATGACTTGAGATATCGAACACGACATGCAGTGGTTAGTTCATTGCATGCAATACTATTAATTAGCAAATAAACATTAACATTTATCGTTTTCTCCTCCTCCTTGGTCATAGTGCACAGCCTAAGATGACTTACTCACCTAGACGGATGGAGTAGTGCATGTGACATGCACTAACATTTCATTAGTTAAATTTATGATCAAAATTTGACACAGATTACAATGGGGACCAATAAACCAGGACGGAGGTAGTAGTTATGGGATTACTAATCTAGAAGCCTAAAAGAACTGGCCCCTGGTACTCCTACTAGTAGTAGTACTCAAGTTGGAATTCCAATTGCACGGCACAACTTGTTAGGAAAAAATTCGATATAGGGTGTAGGAAGCGGTTTGGGAATTTGCATGCCTCTCCGTACAAAGTATGACAGAGAAATAACCACAGAGAAGGAAGCTAAAAGTAAACAATCAAACGAGCACTTTTGCATTTGTTTTGTATTGAATCGTTTCACAAGCTTGACTAGTGCTATTTTTCTACTTTTACAAAAACCGCATCGTAATGTTAAAACATGCAGTTGCACGTACATACGTAATAGTAGTACTCCCTCCGTCTAGGTGTACAAGTCTTCCCTCCTTGGTCACTGTGCACAACCAAAGATGACTTATTGACCTGGACGGAGGGAGTAGCACAGTCTGCAAGCATATATCGAGAGAGACGTGTAGTCCGATACTATATAGTAAAGTTTGTGCTATATGCACGTACTTGCAAAATGCGTAATACACAACGTTTCCAAACTTTCCCTTTTAGATACTTAATTAAGGACGCTAAAAATTCCTGAACGTTCGGGATTTATCATTTGCGTCCCAAAACTAATGAGATCACCTTACAAAACAAAAATTATACTCCTCCTAAAAGCCACGGCGCTCGCAGGAGCGCTTGCGGCGCGCCACGAGTGCCCTGGTGCGCGGCCGTTTCCCAGCGCGCCGACACAACGCCTCTTCCTCAGCCTCGCAACTCGCGAGGTTCTGATTGGCGGCTTGCCAACGGGCGAGCGCCATCTCATCGGTGTGGTGATCCGGCGCCGACTGGTACTCCTCCTGGATGGAAGCGTGCACACGGTCCACGTACTGCCAAGCGTAGGTGAGGCGCTTGGGCCTGACTGCACTCAGGGCGTCGACACGGGCGTCCTCCGCCACCATCACGGCCCTCGCATGAGCCTTCAGCCAAAGAACCAATTGCTTGACTCTCTCGGACGCGACATAGATCTCCCAGAAAGCTTGTTGCGCGGTGCGCTTCTCTTCCTCGGCCTTCTTCTCCGCCTCTATTTTGGCGCGCTCTGCTGGAGGCAAAGCCTCTCACAAGGCGACATCCATTTCTTTCCAAAGCTCCTCAAGGCTGGGGGGGCTCGGCGGGCGGCGCGGCGTTCTCCTCGTAGCGGAGAGCCGATGTGTCCTCCGACGCATGTGCTAGAGAGATTGGGAACGCCGATGCGTCCACCTCGACGCGTCGCGGCGAGGAGCGGAACACCGATGCGTCCTCCTCGACTAGTGGCAGCGAGGAACGGAACGGCGACGCATCACGTCGTGGCGAGGAGCGGAACACTGACACGTCCTCCTCGACTAGTGGCGGCGAGGAACGGAACAGCGACGCGTCGCGTAGCGGCAAGGAGCGGAACGCCTACGCGTCCTCCTCGACTAGTGGCGGCGAGGAACAGAACAGCGACGCGTGACCGTCCGCACGGTGCAACGAGGGGCTCCTAGGGCTTGGGAGGGGCGATGCCATGGTGGTCTACGTGAGAGGGAGGGAGAGGAGATAGCGATGAACGTGAACATGAGGGGGAGGAGATAGTGATGTCGTGGGAGGCGCAGTATTTATAGCGAGCAATGGCACACCTATGTAAGATATGGACTGAGCTGCACTGACTTAACTGCAGGTGCAGTTGCATCACTGACATGTGGGCCAGTACACTGCTGGCCCCATATGTCAGTGACCCAATGCACCTGAAGTTAAGTAAAAGCTACATGGGCATATTTGTTGGAGTAAATTACGGGGGAGCGAAGGGGTGGAAATATTGCTGGTCACAACGGATTGGACGAGCATGGGGGGAGGAGAGTCATGAATGCAGATTTTTTCACACGGGGTGGAGTGGTGGGACCATCGGAGAGAGAAGGAGAGTTTGGCAGGCATATTGTTTCCACACATGGAGAGGAAAAGATTTGGAGACGAACGGGCTTCCTGCAGGTATGGGGAACAGTGCATAATAAGTCATCTTGCATGCCGGGCTAGGTATAGTCTCAAGTCATTAAAAACATACACGCCCCACACATGTTCATATTTCAAGGTGCACTAAATTATTGCATGCGATGATTAAGGCTGGCCATCATGGTGGTATCTTAGCTGGTATCATGCACACGGAATAGCAAACATGCTGATGTGGCAAAGAATTAAAGAAGAGAGGCGGGTTAGAGTAACCAGTGTTCATGCATGCATTGGTAAACACACTTTTTTGTGAAGAACGACAACATTAGTTGAGTACTTTTGCAGACTTCAAAAACTATTCCACCGCCTCTACTATCTTGCTTAGAGTAGGTGAAATTTTTGAGTCGAGCCCTTTAAACTAGAAGGGAGGTAGTGGTACTCTAATAGCTAGGTGTGTAAGTCATCTTATGAAAACCAAATAATCCCAAAACACATAGGCGCGGTGCATTAAATTCTACCTCATTTCTTGTTTCTTGACATATCAACCAATAAGAGATGAGGGTGTGCATGCTTTTAATGACCTAAGACTATCAAACATGACATGCAGTGGTTAGTTCATTGCATGCAATACTATTGAATTAGTAAATAAACATTAATGTCTCTCATTTTCCCCTCCTCCTTGGTCACGGTGCACAGCCTAAGATGACTTACTCACCTAGACGGAGGGAGTATCAAGATTCACAATGTCAAATCAATATTTTTACACTCATTATAAAACGTAGTTCTTATACTCATTATAATCAGTATTGTAGATATTGATATTTTTAGTATAAATTTGGTCGTGGGATTTCATTGATGCCTGTCAAAGCATGGAGGAAGCGGAGGTTAGGGCTTGCATTGCTGGTCTCTATATAGGTATTTCTCTTCATAATCCTGTAATTTTAGAGACTGATTGCGCTTTTGTGGTAGCGTCTCTTGCATCGGAGGACTATGACAGGTCTGCTATGCGTGACCTGAAGATGAAAGCGTTGAGCATCTCGAAGTTGATCAATAATCTACAATTGTCAAAGATTAGCCGTTCGGCCAATAAGGTGGCACACTTAATCGCTACATATAGCTTTGACAATAGATTAGATGGTATTCTTGTAAATAACGCACCACCCTGTGTGGTGAATATTGTATCGAATGAGTGTACTGGTGTGGCTGGTTAATTAATATAAGGTGGTGTTCAAAAAAAGTATATATTTGGTCAAACACTTTGCAAACGGTTTACGGGAGTAAAAAGGACCAGATGGAGTATCATGCATGCGGAGTAGGCAAAAAAAATTGCTCATTTATAGCCGGTCGAAGTCTCAAAGGGCATGACCGCGTGAGGGAGGCGAAGGTCGTGGGAGGCGCGACGATTGACGGAATTAAGTGAAGTTACATCCAAGCACCGGCATGGCGTGCGAACAGGCAGAAGCTATACCGTCAGGCCTACGATATGGGTCTAGTAGACATGACATCTAGTGGGTCCCGCATAGTTCTCGAGAACTCTTTGGGGGCTTGCAGCCGTTTATCCACCGGGCAAGCCAGCAACCCCACGCCGTTCGCACGTCCTACTCGTCCCTGTCTTCTACCTCACAACAGTTCGCTCCGAGTCGTCCCGTCCTTTCACATTAGTTCGCTCCCAGTTTTTGCGGGGTACAACAGTTCAACTTCTCCTGACCCTCCTCCAAAATCCATGGCCTCCCAAATCTCCATGGTCGCCGCTGAGTACCAGGTTAGAGCCATCACCGGCGATCAGTTCATCATCATCTACACACGTGGATCCGCGACGGTGAAAGCATGGCTTGCTCGCTTCCTACGCATGTTCAACAGTTCAACGGATGAGTGGGTCGCTAGGCTAGATGTTGAGTACACCACAGTCCTGGGACGAGAGAAGGATCTAAAGGACGAAGAGAGGAAGAAACCCGCCGTGATCCAGGTTTGCGTACATAACGTTTGCTTGGTCTACCACATATGCCATGCCGACGTTGAGTGCCAGGATTTTAAGAACTTCCTCAAGGACAAAAGAGTGAAATTCATTACTGTAGGCTTTAAGAACGACAGGGATGTCCTTTGCGTTGGATAGGTCTTGTTGTAGGCCAGCCCTTCAATCTCCAGAAGGCAAGCCTGGTGTCCTCCTCTCAACCTTCAATGCTGACCCTGGCAGCAGCCATGATTGATCCTTCATACGCTAAACTGAAGAAACCTCATCATGAGTTTCATCATGCATGGGAGTCGAAGACATTAGATGAAGATCACATCATGTACGCAGCAATGGATGCCTACCTTTGTTTAAATATCTACATGGGTTGGATGAAGAAGCAGAGCCCAGTGTCCGGTTCAAGCAATGAAGCGTCGGCGAAGAGGAAGAGGAAGAGGGACGAGGACGAAGTCGAGGACGTGGACTCGAACTCTGAGTAGGTGGCAGTGCCGTCGCTCATGCTGGTTCTACTGCAGTGTCAAGCAGACTAGTTGCTTAGTTTATTTTCAAGGGTGTGTTGTGCTAAGGCCCCAGCAGAACTATGTTTATGTTCTTTCTCGTTATTTGAACTCTTTAGTACGTAGAGTAGTACTAGTACTATGTCTTACTACTGTTCTTGTTGCAGTTGGTACTACTACTCGTACCTTCGTGTTCCTACTGTACTTAATAAGTTCATACTAGTAGTATAATTTGGGTCAGTCGATTTGTGAAAGAAGTTCGACGGAGCGAAGGAAGAAGACGAAATAAGAGGTGGAAGAAGCCCTTCAAGCCATCCATGTTGCATCAAATGGCTCACATGAGTCGACTGACCCAAATTGCTCCTTCAGGTTGCAGGATCCACGTGGCATTCAAGGTCTCGAAGGTAGATTCCGCGTCCGCACCTGGTTTGCGGGCTCGACGCATGCGCGACCGGCTTCCACCGTGACAACCACCATGCGCGCCTCCTCCGCGCGGGCGAGATGACAATGACACGCTAGTTCCTCCTCACCGGCGTGCTGGAGCACGCGCTCGTCCTCCTCTTCATACGCTGCATGCATAGACGCGGCTCCACTAGCTGCTCGCGTGCTTGGCAGCGCGGCGGCATGGCGAGGAGGGACTGCAGATGACGTGAGCGGGCGAGCCTTTGGCCTCATGGCACAGGGATGGCGGCGACACGGCAGTGATGGGCGAGAAATTGTTGGCCAGAGCAGGCGAGCACCGGCATGCACAACGGCGGCGGCGGCATATTGATGAGTACGCGTATGGGAGCTTACTTTAGTTTTATATGAGGTTGGTCAAACTTAAAAGAAAACCGTACTAGTACACGTAAACATTAGACTTAGACAGCACTTTTATTAATTTTTTTTGAAGTTAGTACCACAGCCACGATACGGAATCCGGTGCAAGTGCGTGAACCGTGGCCGCGCGGTCGATCAAACAGTGCGTCACCATGTCGCGCTCGAAGGACATCCACCGAACCTTTTTGTGTGTGTGAAAACAATCCTCGAATATTACTCAACTTTTTTTTCCTGGGAAAGTTCTTGGCACTGCAATATTTCCATATATTTGAATTTAGCTCTAGTTTGTGTTTATTTGGATTTGGACGTTTTAGGTGCGCCCTAGTTTTTTTAATACTTATTTTGTGTGTGTGACTGAGAGAGAACGTGTGTATGTGTCCATATGTTTGTTGTGGCGGAAGGGCAATGTGGAGACGGTGTGCGTGTGATACAGACATAGAGAGGTGTGAATGTGCAAATGGTCATGCATGAGTGAGACATAGATAGATGCCAATACGTTGTGTATAATGAGAGAACGGTCTTCTAGTTTACTTGTGTGTGTGTGTGTGTGTGAGAGAGAGAGAGAGAGAGAGAGAGAGAGACAGAGAGACACACACACACAGAGAGGAGCATCTGTAACACAACAACCATCTCTCTCGATTCCTTCATCCCTCGCACGATCGCATGCAACATATGCATCAACGTCCACATTTTGACACCCTCACTCGGCCCCTGCCCACCTCAAGGCCAACACAATCTCTTTGTGAATACCCATTTCTCTCCTTAGGTTTTGTTTTCGCTCAATATCTGACACACACACACACACACACACACACACACGCAGCACAACACACACACACACACACTCCCACGAGCACACAATTCATCCCCATCCAAGGTTATACGGCGACCACTCTCGCTTGTGCTTCTTTGCACCCCAACATGCACAACACCTCAATCTTCAAAGAGGGCATCGAGCAGATCGAAGATGGCGACCACACCGCGCTAGAGAATGGGGGGTCATTTGGAAGCAGGGTGATGTGACGACGGCTGACTGACTCCTCACCCCACCCTCTCTCTCTCTTGCACAAAATTACCAATCCCTCTCTCCCCCGCACAAAATTGTCAATCCCTCAACCCATGAGATCCTTTCCCTCTCATCCATGTTTTTCCAGCTCTCTCATCAAACATGTTCTCTCTTCTCCTTCCACGTATACAGAATCCGGATGCACACGCATCTCACGTATATTACATGTCTCCATCTTTCTCACAGACCTAACTTCTTCCTCTCTCTTTCTCTTTCTCTTCCTCTCTCTGTCTTGTTAAGTTTGTCTCCTACTCTCTCGTCCACATACATACAATCTTTCCCGCCCTATCTGCTCCATCTTCAAAAGCTCTCTCTGCACATTTCATTCACACAATGGGATATGTCAAAATGTTGCTTCTATAATGGCTCATGTAGAGTTTTGGTTGTTTTTGTTGCATCCTACAAAGTAATAACTATGAAATGCATTTAGATTCTCATTTGACTGAGCTTATGTGAGTTTGAGCATGTTGTGAAGTACTATAGACCTTGTATACATCTTGGGATTCGACAATGATTGTAACTATTGAATTGTATAGACCATTACATTCGAAGTCAATAGCCTAATATATTTATTTCACAATTTCAACAAATGATTAGTTCACTACAAACTAAGAAAACAAATGTGTACTCCCTCCGTTTTTATTTAAGTCCGCGTATTAGCATTGGTCAAAGTCAAGTTTTGTAAACTCTCAGAAAGCTTATAACAAAAAATATTAACATATACAATAACAAATGAATACCATTAGATTCATTATTGAATGTACTTCCACATCATACATATTTGTTATGGTAAATGTTTATATTTTTATATAAACTTGGTCAAACTTTAGGAAATTTGACTTCGATCAAACCTAATTATGCAGAGTTTACTACTACTACTTGCTAATTGCTTAGCGAATCACTCAACACGCCACACGGGGAGTCTAGTGTCACAAAATTTTGAGGTCGGCGGGAAAATCTCCCACGACCCTGATTCGAGCAGTGGGAAGTTACCATCATAGCCTTCGGAACAGGCCTACGGACGACGCTTGGTAGGGGGCTGTTTTCGTAACTTCAAGTTCACCCTACCAAGCCAGCCCCACCCCGGCACCCTGAGTAGTACACCTGAATACTCCCTATTTTCTATCCCCACCACAAAATAGACTTCTCCACAGCACCGCAGCCTTCGTGCTCCTCCCCTTTACATCGGCGCACTCATCCACCGTAGCACATCTGCCTCATCGACGACCTCATACGCCGCACTGGAGCCGGTCCACCGTCGTCGTCGTAGACGGAGCCTCTTCCCTAGCATCGTCTTCCACGGTCTCGGATTGGCTTCCCGGAAGCCGACGCCAAGCACAGAAGTACCACCGCCGTGGACAATGAACTGACTCCCGTTGCCGACCATGACTCATAGAGGCCGTCGCGACCATCGTTCTCCTCCTCGATTGGTAATGTGTGTATTGAATCACTTAGCAGTACATGTGCAGTTCCAATTTTTTTCATACCTACCCTTCAATTTTCCTGGGTGCTATTGTTCTCGTAAAAGTAATTGGTTATAGCCTCCATTGTCCAATAGAATATTAGCTTGTAATTGTGCGTCGCTCCTGTATCACGCTGTGCTTGGGTAGGTTTTTCATCTGCAACCAGCAATGTGGCAGATGATGGAAAGGTTTTTAGAACTAGCAAGATGCCCATGCGTTGCACGCATCAAGATGCATTTGTATGAGTAGTTTATCTTGTGGGAGAAAAGGATGAACGAGGGAAGGCCTTATTTGCAAATCTGGAGAGGGGTATGGGTATCTTTTTGCAAAATTCCCATTTGTTTCCTTTCTATCTGTCAGATATAAATCGGACGGCCTATATTGCAAGAAAAAAAGTATAGAGAAAAAAAGTAGACAGTAAAGGAAGTAGAGATAAATATTAAATATTAAATATAAAATAAATATAACCGTAGAGAAGAGAGTAGAGATAGCAGAAACGTCGGGAAAGGATCGCAGGCGCGCGGGAAAAAGCGGCCTGGCGTGCGCTAGTTTTGGCGTGCGGCGTTCGGAGCGCTTTATAAAATCCAACGCCCTCCCACCGCTCCGTGCCTTGCCACCGCTCTGTGCCTCGCCACCGCTCTCTCCCCGATCTTTTTCGCCTCGCCACCGCTGCACCACCATGCCGCCGCGTCGCCGGGAAACTTGGGGATACCACAGCGTCCGCGCGTGCCCCTTCGGCGGCTTCTCCACCGTGATCCAGTTCCGCGGGATGCGCCTCGGCCTCGGCAATTTTGACACCGCCACCGAGGCCGCCCGCAAGTACGACGCGGCGGCATGGCGCCTCCGGTGGCCTCATAGAACATTGAACTACCCCAACGTGCAGACGCAGGAGCGGGCGCAGGAGCTCGCGCCTCTGTCGCGGCTTAGCACCGACGAGGATCGTCGCGACAACCGGAGGCGGTAGCACCATCTCGGTATTGCGGAGATGGACGAGGAAGCCATTGTGCTGTGGCACCAACACTTCCCATAGGACATCATCAACGAGCGCGAGTTCTACGCGCAAAGGAGGGCGGAGAGGGATAAGAGGAGGGCGGAGCGAGCCGCCTATCGCGAGGACAAGCGTAGGCGAAAAGCGGATGCTCAATTCAACATGAGGCTAGGAGCAGCGTCACCCTGGGAATCCGACGACAATCGGTATCTTCACGCCTACAGTCAGACGTCGGAGGAGGATATCACAGAGGAGGAGTCAGACGACGAGGAGTAGTTGAATTATCTTTTTTATCTATCTATGCTGAGAACTATCCTCTACTCTCTAGTATCTACTTCTTGATCTCAGCATTGTAAACGCTTTTTTAAAGTGCCACGCGTTGCGATTCTGTTGGAGATGCTCTAACATGGCAGACGAGTGCTATAATGTTGCCCACAAGATACGCGAGTATTACTAGTAGTATTTTTCTTGCCATGTTGAGATTTTAAAACCACGAGCGTGAACATGCAGAGGAGCAATGAAGACCAGACACGGGATATTTGGGACATCTTCAAGGAGCGTGGCAAGTTAAAGAGGAGCTGCATCGAACCTGTAAAACGAGCTTTGGTAAGTAATACCCTTTCAATTACTTTCGTTTAGCCTCGTGTTCTTCAATGTGTATATGTTGTAGTTTATGTTTCTCTTAAGCGTGGTGTTCTTCGATGTGTAATAAGAAGAGTCTTAATCGTCCTAATGCTTTTGTTTTTAACTTGATGTAGGAAGTGGGTGTTCTCACCTTGTAGTCTGTTTTTATATTTCTTTTCCTTTTGAATTCACTTCTTCGAGTTCTGTTTATCTGGCCTCTACTAAATGGATCTAGGTTTCTCTGAGTATTGATCAAAAAAGAAGTAACTTCATGTCAGGATGCAGTTCCTGCGAGGAGGGAAGTATGGTCAACCTCGAGATCATGTTTCCAAAATGAGGTTGGATTACACACAAGGTGCCAGTTCCCTAATGATGTTGGATTAAACACAAGGTGCAAATTCCCAGATGATGCTGGATTACACACAAGACAGGTGGAGTCATCAGTTGTCCGTGTCCTCGTGGCATTAGTAAAGGCTGAAAGAAAGCATGCATCAGCCCTTGAGAATGTAACTGAGTTCCTGAAGAAGCGAAAATAGCAATCAGATGATCTCTTCACCCAAGCCAAATAAGAGATGGAAGAAGCCAGAAATAAGCTAGCAGAGGCAAAGCAGGCTAGGCGTCCCCTACTATCTAAAACTGTTGTCAATACAAAATTTCCTTCATAATAGCTAGGTTCAAATGTTTATCCAGTCAGCATGCCTGTTGTGATGTCTGTGCATCTACTGACGTGGCACAAAATGTTTTTTTTGGGTCATGTAATAACATCAATTACTTTCCAAACAATAACAGACGAAGCATTGGACATGGTATAGTTCACGCGCAAGCCCGACATTCCAAGTTCAACTTCCACATCAAACTCACGTTCAAAGATATCTGCACATTCATACATAATGTCCACAACCATGATTCACTTCAAAGCCAAAAAAATGTGAGGAGAGTTATAAATAAAGAAAAACCTCTACTAGTTCCTGCTACCAGTGCGAGCACAACAAGTCAAGACCATGCGTAAATTAATTATATTTTAGTCATTTTTGTGTTCTAAAATGCCTGCCGGCTCGTGGAAGGACGTGTTGCCGGCACACGCGTGGATTCAATGAAGGCAGGTGGGGCGGTCTTAAGCTGGTTGCACGCGGCGAGGAGGCATGCTCAGCCGGGCCTGCAGCGAGTGCAGCGCTCTTGGCCGGCGCGCCAGTTCAATGCCTGCGCTATGAGAGGTCGCGTCCGTGTTAGAGCAATCACTCCCTCTAGTCCTTTTTGTTTGGGTATAACAAAATCTCGTTTTCGATTCACATTTTACAAGTAAAATTCGTGGACAAACTTTGACCCAAAGTACGATGGGGACTAGTAAACCAGAATGGAGGTAGTAGTTTTTTTAATCAAAGAAGGGTTTCCCCTTCCGATTACTGAAAACCAGCATCTAAATCTAAACCATAGTATTTGCCTTAGAACTACTAGGTTCAACATCTCGTAACATAAACCCACACAACCATACGCCAAGGAGGTACGTAGTACTATGAATTCCATTTTCGCTCCATACCAATCGTTCTAAAAACTACTTACTCCCTCCATTTTTATATACAAGGCCACAAACTCAGATTACATGTACCAAGGTAAAATTAATGCAAGCTTGCTTTTCTTTTTGTTTACTGGGATAATTAATACGCTACATGCATGCAAGAAAATTAAGTGGAGGAAGTAGCTAGTGTCATTATGACTGCAAGCATGCAAGTAGTAAACAGGTTGCTAGTACGAAGAAATATCATTAATTCTTTCCTCGATTATTGTTGGTGGCCTTGTATAGATGTAAAACGTATATTCCATAGTGGCCTTGTATAAGTAAATGGAGGGAGTACTACTTATAACGTGCCATTGAAAATTGGAAGTATTAACCCCGCTAAAAAAACGATATTTTAAACGTGGCTACTCGATCTGTGGCAACTGGCGAGCCACCGCGCTCCAAGTCGTTCACCTGTGGTCCCAACCATCAACTCCTACAAAGGTGCTCCACCACGTACCCGGTACCCGCGAATGCAGCAATCGTGCACCTAGGGTTTTAGGGTTTATTTGTTAATGTCGCCTTTACGTAACACTCATGTGTGCGAGACAGCGAGAGGCCGACTGCGTGCGTGTGCCTCTTCTCTTCGTATATGTACTCCCCATTTGTCTGGTGTCCAAAAAATTATAATAACTACTAGCAATGTGCCAATGCGTTGCCACACGATCAAAGTAGATTAATACATATTTCACCGATTTGATAGAAAAAAAAGTCTAGTTTTGAAATACGTATATCACTAAAAATATGTTATGTTTCACTCAAAATATATTCCTTTGGCGGTTTTGATGAGATAAGGGAGGAATGTTGTTGGTTTCAAGATTCGAGAAGTGGTATATGTCTAATTTCTACTCTTACTAGCAAGATGCCCGTGCGTTGCACGGAACATCAAGATCTTGTGGGAGAAAAGGATGAACGAGGGAAGGCCTTATCTGCAAATGTGGTGAAGAGTGTGGGTAAACTGCCATATTTTCCTTCCTATCCGTCAGATATAAATCGGATGAACTACATTGTAGGATGGCAGGCCCACCATCATCACCAACTCTATTTATTATCCCTACTCTTATAAAAAGCATTGTCGGTGATGATTGTGTGCCTGCCATCCTGCAATATAGGCCGTCCGATCTATATCTGACGGATAGGAAGGAAACTATGGCAATTTTGCAAAAATATACCCACACCCCTCTCCACATTTGCAAATAAGGCCTTCCCTCGTTCATCCTTTCCCCCCACAAGATAAACTACTCATACAAATGCATCTTGATGTTCCGTGCAATGCATGGACATCTTGCTAGTTGTTGCAAAAAGCCCATGTGTGTGTGAGAGAGAGGGAGAGTGGAGGAGGATGGAGTGCATGTGTGACAAAGACACAAGTAGTGTGTGTGCGATAGGTATCAGCTTAAAATGAGGCGATAGTGTGTGTGCACGATCGAGACGGCGTGTCTCAAGAAGGGAAGAAAAAGCTACATAGATACAAGGAGCGGGAGAGAGACATGTATGCGATGGTGGAAGCATGAGTGTGCGGGTGTATAAACCTATCTAGAGGCTAGCTAGTCGATAAATGTTTGTGAGAGAAATACAAGTCGGGGTGTGAAAGCGAGAGTTTTGTGTGTGTGAGAGAGAGACGGTAGTCGGGAAGGGGAGTGGAAGCAGGAGTTGTGTGTGTGTGTCTGTGTGTGTGTGAGAGAGATGAGACAGTAGTCGGGGTTGTCTAATCGGTGTCAGTCTGGGATGGAGACGAAAAGGAGACCGCAACAAATGTTGTGTCTACAGGAGAGAGAGAGAGAGTAATTTTAGTTGTATGAGTCATATGTAGAGACATATAGGGTGTGTGAGAGAATCCCATAGAGAGAAAGACAAAGTGAAAGACGAGTGGAGACTGTGTGTGTGGTGGTGAAAAAGAAAGCTTAGGTACCGAGTAATACCAGAGAATAGTAGAGACGTGAGAGATAATGAAAACCATGTAATGTATAATGATAGGGAGAGTGTGACACTTCTCAAGGGAGACGTCGAGAGACCATGTTTGCGAGGATAGGAGAAACATGAAGTGAGCGTGCGGGTGAGCTGGAGAAAAGAGAGTGATAGCTACCTGAAGGAGCATGCATGCGAGAGAGATGGGCGTGAAAGCAGTGAACAAAAAAGGGATTCAAATATTTGAATTCGAGATGATGATACATGTAATCCATACTCAAACCAAAATTGATCTACCAAACATGCATACTCATATGAATTCATGCACATCTATGTTATTTAATATGTAGATATTACTGATCCATACATTTTAGTAGAACATAATTTGGTTAAAAAAATTCGAATTCAACCTTAAGATTTCGAGATCGTTGTATTTGTAAATCATATTATAGATATAAAGGAGCAGAATTCTTTGTTGTGCTTTTGAAAGTATATATATATAAAATGATGTATATAGAATGTAATTCCAATTGAAAATGGATCCCGCCCGAAAAAAATAGTAGAATACAAACGGGATTCGAATTGAGTTGGCACGGTAAACGTGCACTGTGCAAAATTTGAACAAAGCGGGGAAAGTCGCAGTAACCGCCCGAAACCAAAATCTGCGAGATGGAATCACTACTCCCTATCCCTGCCACACAAAGCCTATCTGTTGGATTTCTATAGGTTTCGATAGGGGTAGGTTTGTAATTTCACCCAAACGTGACGTAACCGCCTCTCACCCGGATTCATACACGGTGGGTGCCAAAACACAGTGTGCCCTCGGCGAAATCGACTCCCTCCCCGATTCATATTCATACACGGTGGGCGCCAAAAACAAACTCTCGTCGGCAAATATTCGGTGTATGTGAGATTACCGTCCTATCCCCAACCGACTAATGTTGTTGTGATGTAGTAGAAATTTAAAACGGGGGCTAAGTTTGTAAATTTCCTCGCATTTGAGACAAGCGCACCCTGAATACATGGTTCCCCCCTTCCTCTCTACCTCCCTTTTGCCCATTCGTACTCCGTGGGCACCAAAACACCCTCTCCACCCCACCCTCCTCCGTCCGCCACTATCCGCCACCCCATCCACCGCCGTCCTCCTCCACCATGCCGGAGCTGATACCCCCCCGCCGCCGTCCATTACAAGAGATCGACCTCTCATACACTCCTTCGGACCGGGATCCTTGCATCCCGTCCTCTCGCTTCATCCCTGTCGTCGTCCACCTTGCCGGCACCGCTCCTACGACCGTCTCGTCCACCGCACCCTGCTGCCACAGTCTACCCTCCTAGATCTGCTTCCACACTGCCGACAGCCATCGCTATCGGAGCACCGTCAAATTCTCAGCAGATGCGTACACGGCGCCGCACCAGAGGCGGTACTCTTTCGTATCTGATCAACTTATTTATTGCAGCAAGAAAATAGATCGCCTCTGCTTTACTCTGATTTCTTGTCTTGGTTGCGAAGTTGCCTTTGTCCAGTTTGCACCTTCAGATCCGCCATGGCACGCTCAACACTATACTCTCAATGCTTATGGTTTTCCCCTTTTATATTCTACACTAGTTAAATCACAGTAGACTAAATTTCAAAATTGGTCCAGTTGATTTTTCAGAGCTTGCCGGAGTTCGCCGGTGCGATCCAAGGGGCTCGGGTGGTTGTGGGGCCTCGCCGAACGAAGAAAACTCGACGCTGGTGGGGGTGGGGGTGGCGGAGGAACACAGGCGGTGGGGGCCGGTGGTCCGGCCGGTGGCCCGTGCAGTGTTCTGTATGGGAAGAATCAGAGATGAGGAAGAAGAAGGATTAGGATAAGTAGGATCTTCATCCAACCGCCTGAAATGGTTGAGAGACAGCTAGGAGTTGCATTCTTAATGCACTCTGGTTCATCATGTGTGGGCATTGCGCAACCAACATTTTATTATCCAAAATTTGCTTGCTCTTCTTTACCATGTTCCTCTTCCGTTCTTCTTTAATATGTACTCTCTCTGTTCCTAAATACAAGTCTTTGTATAGATTCCACCATGGACTACATATGGAGAAAAATGAGCGAATCTACACTCTAAAATGTATCTGGATACATCTGTATGTGATCCATAGTGGAAATCTCTACCAAGACTTATATTTTGGAACGGAGGGAGTATGCTAGTAGTACAGTATGTTCCTTGTACTGAAGATGAGCAGGGACATTTGCAGTGTAGAGGTCTATATGGTCGGTTGTGATGGACACTTTGAGCCTCTTTGATTCGTAGGATCTTGTAAACATAGGAATAGGATTTGTAGTGGCCTGCCCACTTGAATCCTATAATAATAGCAAGGAAATGCGCGGAGCTGTGTCGCCTTTGAGAGTTATACTGATATTAACAGTACCACACCTTCACTTGAAGAGAGCTAGTATCCGAAGCCTTTCTAGCCGTACTGGCAATATATTCCAGCAAGTTCCACTTTGCTGATTTTACTCTGATGCTTAAGGTTTTCCCGTTATATCTACACTATGATCTGTGTAGCTGCTTTGTGTCGCACTAGCAGCAGTCCACTCTTGAAGCTAAACACTGCAATGACTTACAAAATTGGCACCAAGGCATTGAGTGTCATTCTTGATGCAATGAAACTCATACGCTCCCCACCCGTTGACTCTTGTTCAGAATATGATCATAATGACTATTCTAACCTCGAGGAGTCAAAGGCAGATGGCCTGTCCTGTTCACCCATCATGGTGCCTGTTCTAATTTGGCAATGTTTTATTGATTGCGGGTATCTTGCATATGTTGTCTTGCATTTCTTCTACTTTGTTGCACCGCCATCTGCTTAGTTTACTCATCATATATGTTGAGATGCCATGCCCATCCATTATCAATACATATTCCATATGTCATCATACCATGTTTTCCACTCAAATGTTGTTCGTGTGCATCCTACATCAAAAAGGAAGAGGGTGATTGCTGAACCTGAAGGAGCAACAGCAAAGTCCTTGAAAAACATGGTGGTGCCGGAGAAATCAGACAGCACCCCACATATATTGGCTGTACAACCAGTGACACAAAATGTAAGACCGACTCCAGCAGACTGTACCCATACTTCACTGGCCACACCACTAGCCCCACCACACAGGACCTGCACTCCAGCAAAAGGTATACCAATTTCATTTGCCATAGCACCAGCTGTACCATAGAAAAATCCCACTCCAGCAAAAAGTACAGCAAGTCCACCGGCCGAAGACCTATCCCAACTGCAGAGACGGCCAATTCCTGCAGATTGGAACCCCATTCCATTTATTTCCAGTTTAAAAGAGAATGCTTTCAATGTTGTTAGGGATTACGTGCATATATTCCCATCATGGGAAGATTATTGTGAAGACAAACACCATTTTCACATCTTCCCGTCCAACTTACGTTTAAGTGCTATTATTCATGGTTATTATTTTCCTGTTTTCTGCTGATTGAACACATCAATGATTTATATTACATTGTTGTAACTAGGCGAGGGTCAATCTGGATAGTCATGACGAGCAAAGCTTGCTTGTGCTTTTCAAGGAAGCATTGCAGCAGTATCGGTGTTACCTGAGGAAATCACACTTTGGTGGCAAATCTATAAACGAATTTCCGGTGAAGTCTCCTATGCTAAATTTAGAAGACATTGAATGGAAAAACCTTGTTATGCACTGGTCTCGTTCCCAGGATGAGGTACTGTCTATGAAATTACATGACAATTTGAACTTCTACTTTTCCGCATGTGCCTTACGGATCTTGTTTGCAAGAAATGTGCTCGAAGAAGAATTCTGGTTTGAAAAGAACGACAGGATATCGCAAATATGTTGCCCGCTGCTTTGCTCTTGTTAGTACCTGTTGTCTTGTATCACTGTACTTGCATACATACCTGGTTCATTATGTGACAGTAGTATGCATGATAGCTTGCTTATCAATTGTTCGCTCCAAATTATCTGATCTGTATGAATGGTTACATTAGTGTAGAATATATCCAATGCCAATGTTTTTTTAGCTCTGCATTGTTCTTGTAAGTACATGCTGTCCTTTAACAGTGTACTTATAATGACAGGTAGTTGTTCATGTACCATCACTCTGCAGCTTATTTTCCTTTGCCCTCCATTTTCTACACATCAGATCTATATTTACTCTTACCATAAGGTTGGTACTAAAGAAGTTTAGCTGTGCATTGCTCTTGGCTGTACCTTTTGCCTGTATCGCTGCACTTACATTTACCGCTACTTGGTTATGTAGCATCACTCTTCATCATATCTTAAATATTCTCCATTTTTTCGTATATTATCACATCTATATTTACTCTTAACAAAATTTAGAATAAAGGCAATGCTTATGAAGAAGATTTTGTGGTAAACTTCTTGAATTGCCCCCCCCCATCAGCATGGATAAGGCCTTTATAGAGCTTGTCTTCACCAATAATGTGAGTTTGTCCATCTCAAGCCTTCAAACTTTGTTGTATATATTTGGTTAGGCATGACTGCAACAACTGTTTATTTTTGGTGTTTGCATCAAATTGCATGTTTAAAGTTTATTATGTAGTTCATAAACAAAAGTTTGTCCTTTCTCAATTTAAGTTTTCAGTTGTACAACCAAGTTCCTTATTCATACCATGTAAATTAAACTATACAAAGCAAGTGATCTTCTTTTGCACCGCATGTATGCTTCTGTTTTTCATCCGTAATCCAGTGGTGTGGTGAACCTGCCCACTACAGCACAATGTCATATTCTGCAATGTCTTAACTATGAACATTGTCATATCATTCTACTACTCCCTCCGTCCGAAAATATTTGTCATTGAAATGGATGTATCTAGATGTATTTTAGTTCTAGACGCATCCATTTTGATGACAAGTAATTCCGGACGGAGGGAGTATTATTTAAACCGTCTCTTTATTTGCCAATCTGAAATGGGATAAATTGACAGCACACTAACCATTGATACTTATGAGTTCTTGATCTGTAATCCAGTGGTGTCGTGAAGCTGCCAACTCCTTCACAATGTCATTTCCTGCCATATCTTGACCTAAACAATACCATATTGTGTTAATGCAATTTTAAACTGTGTCACTTTATTCGTCAGTAAGAAATGTGATGAATTGTCAGTGCTGATAATTTTATGTGCAAAACCTGTCATCTGTCTGCTTGTTTATCTTTCAGAGTGAGGAAGATTTATGTGTTGAACAAGCGCAGTCTCATCATCTTGCTCAGCTGCTTGCGTTGCAGCTCCCCAGCAGGGCTAACCTTTCTTGAACTCTATTGAAGTGCTGTTGGTTTTGTATATTATTTTGTCGGCATGTTTATTTGCACTGGTGGCGATCTTTGATGCCCAGTGTATGTAATCTGCTGTCTGCTTGTGCTTTATTATCATAGTGGCGAACTTTGATGCCCAGTGGATGTAATATGCTGTAATTTCTTTATTGTATAGTCTAGGTTTTTTCTTATTCACGAAGTTGCAGTTATTTTACTGTATATATATCCTGTCTTCGCAGTAAACCGGCCAAACCATAAAATTACGGTACATAATCGGGCCGTCATGCAATCACGATGTAGGTTGGGCCTGAAACATGCTGAACAGCTAATGTGCCGGCAGCAGCCTGAAATGAACCCCGGCCCATGATTGTGCGTATCAAATCACGGGCTTTTAACAGGCCAAAATTGTCTCGGTCCTTGTTTGGCCCAATCAGATATCGGCTGCGAGCAGGCCGGATGCAAACCGGGCCGTAGTTAGGCCCAACTGTATGACGGGCCTTTAACAGGACAAAATTAATATAGGGCCGAAATGTTAAATGGGTCCTTAAGAGGCCAAAACTAATGTCAGGCCGAATTACTAAGTGGGCCTCTAGCAAGTGGGCCCAAAAGCATAGTGTCCAGTTGACGGGCCGAATCTGATATAGGCCATAATTGAGCCCATAGCCTCTTAAAGGGCCATACCTGATCTGGGCCGTAATTTGGCCCAGAACGTGTAGGCTTTTAAAGGGTCGGATCTCATATGGGCCACTATTAGGCCCGGAACATGGTAGACCATTAATGGACCGGATCAAATATGGGCCAGCATTTGTCCCAAAACATGGAAGCCAGTTAATGGGCCGACCTACTAGGGTCCTCAAATTCTTGTGGGCCTACAGCTGGGCCAGCCCATTAATGTCGGTGAAATCTCGTGGGCCTTTAGCCGGGCCGGACCATTATGATCCGCAAGAATCTTGTGGGCCTTTACCTTGGCCGGCCCATTATGGCACACAAAAAACTTGTGGGCCTTTACCTGGGCCGGCCCATTATTGCCCGCAAAATCTTGTGGGTCGTTAGCTGGGCCAGCCCATTATGGTCCGCAAAATCTCGTGGGCCTTTAGCTGGGCTGGCCCATTATGGTCCGTAAAATCTTGTGGGCCTTTAGTTGGGCCGGCCCATTTAAACTTGATGGGCCGGTCCACGTGTCAACATATCATAGGCGCGTCTCGCCCATTGGATGAGTGACACCCGTGCCAACGCGGACCTGACACGTGTCTCCTCCAGCCAATGATGATTTTACATGTGGAAAATCCCCATTGGTCGGGGCTGTTAACGGGTTATCGGATCCAAAACCCGACCCGATAGCTTAACGGCATTCCGTTACGGTGGATGCCACGTGTCGGTCACCCTTGACGAAAGCACTTCTGTGATGCACGATTTATCGTCATGGAAGTGGACATTTCCGTGATGATAATTTTGCTAATGTCATGGAACACTTCTACGATAGCACAGGTATGACTATCTTGATTTTGTCATAAATTTGTCATTGATGTACTTGCATGACAAAAAACCCGACCTACTGTGACAAACACGTATCATCACGGAAGTGTATTTTTGTTGTAGTGTAAAGATCATGAAACTACAGATCAAGTTGCTACAGAACCTCATAGGTCTGGCAGAGCACAATCCGCACCAGAGTGGTACAGTAATCTTGTTCTGGAGGTCATGTTACTTGACCATGACGAACCTACAAACTATGAAGAAGTTATGATGAGCCCAGATTCCGATAAATGGCTTGAGGCCATGAAATCTGAGATAGGATCCGTGTATGAGAACAAAGTGTGGACTTTCATGGATCTGCCCAATGATCGGCGACCCATAGAGAATAAATGGATCTTCAAGAAGAAGGCTGATGCGGACGGTAATGTTATTGTCTATAAAGCTTGACTTTTTGCAAAGGGTTTTCGACAAGTTCAAGGAGTTGACTACGATGAGACATTCTCACCTGTAGCGATGCTTAAGTCTGTCCGAATCATGTTAGCAATTGCCGCATTTTATGATTATGAAATTTGGCAAATGGATGTCAAAACTGCATTCCTTAATGGATTTCTTAAAGAAGTGTTGTATATGATGCAACCAGAAGGTTTTGTCGATCCAAAATGTGCTAACAAAGTGTGCAAGCTCCAGCGATCCATTTATGGACCGGTGCAAGCATCTCGGAGTTGGAATATACGCTTTGATGAGGTGATCAAAGCATATGGTTTTGTACAGACTTTTGGAGATGCCTGTATTTACAAGAAAGTGAGTGGGAGCTCTATAGCATTTTTAATATTATATGTAGATGGCATATTGTTTATTGGAAATGATGTAGAATTTCTGAATAGCATAAAAGGATACTTGAACAAGAATTTTTCAATGAAAGACCTCGGTGAAGCTGCTTACATATTGGGCATCAAGATCTATAGAGATAGATCAAGATGCTTGATAGGACTTTCACAAAGCACAAACCTTGATAAAGTTTTGAAGAAAAGTTCAAAATGGACCAGTCAAAGAAAGGGTTCTTGCCTGTGTTACAAGGTGTCAAGTTGAGTCAGACTCAATGCTCGACCACTTCAGAAGATAGAGAGAAAATGAAAGTCATTCCCTATGCCTCAGCCATAGGTTCTATCATGTATGCAATGATGTGTACCAGACCTGATGTGTGCCTTGCTATAAGTTTAGCAGGAGGTACCAAAGTAATCCATGAGTGGATCACTGGACAAGGTCAAGAATATCCTGAAGTACCTGAAAAGGACTAGGGATATGTTTCTCGTTTATGGAGGTGACAAAGAGCTTGTCGTAAATGGTTACGTCAACGCTAGCTTTGACACTGATCCGGATAACTCGAAGTCACAATCCAGATACATATTTTTATTCAATGGTGGAGCTGTCAGTTGGTGCAGTTCCAAACAGAGCGTCGTGGCGGTATCTACGTGTGAAGCGGAGTACATAGCTACTTCAGAAGCAGTAAATGAAGGAGTCTGGATGAAGGAGTTCATATCCGATCTAGGTGTAATACCAAGTGCATCGGGTCCAATGAAAATCTTTTGTGACAATACTGGAGCAATTGCCTTGGTGAAGGAATACAAATTTCACAAAAGACCAAACACGTCAAGAGATGGTTCAACTCCATCCGAATTTGGTCAAGGAGGGAGACATAGAGATTTGCAAAATACATATGGATGTGAATGTTGCAGAACCGTTGACTAAGCCTCTTCCTCGAGCAAAACATGAGCAACACCAAGACACCATGGGTGTTAGATTATTGACTCTAGTGGCAGTGGGAGACTGAAGGAAATATGCCCTAGAGGCAATAATAAAGTTCTTATTTTATATTTCCTTATTCATGATAAATATTTATTATTCATGCTAGAATTGTATTAACTGGAAACTTGATATATGTGTGAATACATAGACAAAACACCGTATCCCTAGGTCAAAGATGGTTAAGTTTCCTAGCCATGGACATGAGTTGTCATTTGATGAACGGGATCACATCATTAGGAGAATGATGTGATGGACAAGACCCATGCATTAGCTTAGCATAATGATCGTTCAATTTTATTGCTACTGCTTTTTTCATGTCAAATATATATTCCTCCGTATGATATTATGCAACTCCCAGACACCGGAAGAATTCCTTGTGTGCTATCAAACGTCACAACGTAACTGGGTGATTATAAAGATGCTCTACAGGTATCTCCGAAGGTGTTTGTTGGGTTGGCATAGATCGAGATTAGGATTTGTCACTCCGAGTATCGGAGAGGTATCTCTGGGCCCTCTCGGTAATGCACATCATATGAAGCCTTGCAAGCAATGTGACTAATGAGTTAGTTGCGGGATGATGCACTACGGAACGAGTAAGGAGACTTGCCGGTAACGAGATTGAACTAGGTATGAAGATACCAACGATCAAATCTCGGGCAAGTAACATACCGATGACAAAGGGAATAACTATGTTGAAATTGCAGTTCGACCAATAAAGATCTTCGTAGAATATGTGGGAACCAATATGAGCATCCAGGTTCCGCTATTGGTTATTGATCGGAGAGGTGTCTCGGTCATGTCTACATAGTTCTCGAACCCCTAGGGTCCGCATGCTTAAGGTTCGATGACGATAGGTATTATATGAGTTATGTGTTTTGGTGACCGAAGGTTGTTCAGAGTCCCGGATGAGATCACAGACATGACGAGGAGTCTCGAAATGATCGAGAGGTAAATATTGATATATTCGGAGGTTATATACGGACATCGGAATGGTTCCGAAGAGGTTCGGGATTTTTCAGAGTACCGGGAGGTTACCGGAACCCCCCGGGAAAGTTAATGGGCCTCATGGGCCATAGTGGAGAGGAGAGGGCAGTCCACAGGAGGTGGCGCGTGCCCCCAAGACAATCCGAATTGGACAAGGGGTGGGGGCGCGGCCCCCTTTCCTTCTCCCTCTCCACCTCTTTCCCCTTTCCCACTCTCCGTAAAAGGAAAAATAGAAGGGGGCGGGGCCAATCCTACTAGGAGTGGAGTCCTAGTAGGACTCCCCCCTCCATGGCGCGCCCCTGGTGGCCGGCCTCCCCCCTCCTCCTTTATATATGGGGGCGGGGGCACCCCAAAGCACATCAGTTGTTTAGCCGTGTGCGGTGCCCCCCTCCACCGTTTACTCCTCCGGTCATATTGTCGTAGTGCTTAGGCGAAGCCCTGCGCAGATCACTTCACCAACACCGTCATCACAGCATCGTGCTGACGGAACTCATTGACTCCATCGGCACTCTACTGGATCAAGAGTTCGAGGGACGTCATCGAGCTAAACGTGTGCAGAACTCGGAGTTGTTGTACGGTCGGTACTTGATCGGTTGATTCGAGAAGACGTTCGACTACATCAACCGTGTTAAGTTAACGCTTCCACTTTCAGTCTACGAGGGTACGTGGACACACTCTCCCCCTCTCGTTGCTATGCATCTCCTAGATAGATCTTGCGTGAGCGTAGGATTTTTTTTGAAATTGCATGCTACGTTTCCCAACAGAACCACCTAAGGCTATCTAGTTTTAAGCTCTGGTTGAATTCCCTTTCACGTCAAGTCTAGTCGATTCCAGTCAGATTACTGAACCATGTACTCTGACGACTCTAAAGTGATCGGAGGATTGGGGGCTAGCGTCATCCTCATCTCCCTGAAAGGTGGAAAACTCGATTATGTGCTTCAAATCCAGTTCGTTGCATCCAATAATGTAGCTGAATACAAGGCTTTTTTGCATGGTCTACGGATTGTTGTATCACTCGACATCCGACGGTTGCTCTGTGTCACGGGGATTCTGATCTGGCAGTTCAAGTCATGAAGGATTGCAATGCAAAAGATCCAGTCATTATTGCATATTGTGAAGCAATCTGCAAGCTCGAGGGTCACTTCGCAGGTCTCGAGCTCAACCATGTGCATCGAGAGCACAATGAAGGAGTCGACTACCTCACCAAAGTCAGTTTGGAACAACAACAAAATACCCCAAGTACTTTTCTGCAACCACTTCACGAACCAATACACTTTTTGGGTAGTCACTCAGTGATGATATCCCTTGTTGTTACAACAGTTGCCCCAACCAGAACACTTAATTCTAGCCCATAGAGCTGACCGCCTCTGCCACGCTGCATCATCTTCAGTGCAAGCCGTTCTTGGATCTACGACACCTTGTCGTGCCTGCGCCCTATGCATCGATGGTGCGTCCTCATCAACGCGCCATGTTGTTGGTGCCCATGCATGCGTGCTCGCGGACCGTGCGTGGCCATTCTTATGGATGCTTGGCTGTTGCATGCATGTGTGCTCGTGGTCCCCGTTTGTGTCGGTTCTTTCACACTGCCGTGCACAATCAGCGATGGTGCCAACTTCTTCAGCCATGACAACAATCATGACGGTGCATATTGATACACTCATATCTTTCATATTAATGTGTGAACATACGGTCCTTCGTCTGAAGGGAATAGTTGGCTAACCTATACTTTATGCTATGGAAATATCTAGGATTAGTAGCAAAAGTTGCCTATGATTTTAAGTTTGGTAATTGATTATGGAGACTATAAATCTTTATGTTGCAAATACTAAATTGATATATTGTTAGGATCTTTGTGACAAGAGTCATTACTAAAAGAGGTAATACAATGGGAGTCTTAGCACTTACACGTGATGGATAGTTTGGTGCACAAAGTTGTAAAATACATGATCGCATTCATCTAACTTGCGCGGGCATGCCAATACGATCAAATTTCTCGTATTCGGGTGTATCCAGCGCTTGTGTGGCACACCAGCTTGGCCGGGGCCCACCGTCAGTGCCTGGTAGCGTCTGAGACGCGATGCACACATGTTTTTTTACATCAACACCCTATGCTTTTAAACTTCATACAGAGCCATCATGGGTCCCACCTGTCAGTGCACAATGTACATAAAATTAGGCTAAAAACGACACGGGTGGGAGCTCGAACCCCGACTGATCATACTTTATGTGTTAAATAGGCTACAAGGACTAGGATATATATCCTTTGACTCTACATAAAAGTGTCATTGAAACATGAATACTTTATATTCTAAATATTTCATTTAAAACATGTACTTTTTTAAAATTATATTATTAAAATGTATTTATAAATTATATGAACATTTGAAATAATATATATGAAATTACGATTCATATATATTAACGTAACTTGAAAAATATTCACTTGAGTATTCATGAATAATTTTAGTCACGTGCAATTTAAAAAAATATTCATGTATTGTTTAGAAAGTGTTTAAGTATTAACCAAAAATGTAAATAAGAATCCAAATAAATGTTCACATAATTTGATAATGATTTCATGTTTTTAATGAAATATTTATGTAGAATATAAAAGTTTTCATGCTTTAAGATATTTCTATGTTGTTTTAAAAAAGCGTTCACTTTTTTTTAATAAAAAATATGTTTTTGCTAAAAATATATTTATATATTCGTTAAAAATGAGAAAATATGTACGAAACATTTAATACACGTTTGTGTGCCCCTAGACAGTAATCCTCAAGTGAATATTACTTAAATTATACAAACATTTTTCTAGCTCATATATATTCCTTTAGTTATATAAATATTTTTTAAGTAAGTTATTTTATTTGTATGCATGTGAATTACAACACTCTAATATTCTAACTTTATTTTTTTACAGTGATTATTATTTACTCCCTCCATGCGAAAAAGCTTGTGGTGCTAGATACATCTATTTGAGAGACAAGTTTTTTTGGACGGAGGGAGTACATATCTGTTACAAATTTCAACAAAGAATGCAAACTAAATTTTCCAAAATGGGCCGCACTGACTGTGTCCATTCACGCCCCACGCCCGCTTTTAGTATAGCTTAGTCACCCCTTAAAAAAAGTTATAGCTTAGTCAGTTTACTTATGCATTACTGACATGAAGGTTTGCAAGGAGTAGTGGTTATCGTGTGTAGCGGTTTAGGAGGAGTCACAGGATAGAACGTCCCGGCCATCTATTTTTCTTTTGAATTATCATGTGTAGTTTACTCAGATAGATGTGGGACCCGAGGATTATATAGATGCATAGTGTCGTTTGGTGGATTTTTTTACCAGAATTTGACACTGATTTAGGGGTGTTTTCACAAAATATGGCGCGCCAATCACTAAAGTGGGTAGACATGTGCATGGGCAGCCAGGCCTGAACCCGAAACCCGGCATCCGGGCCAGGCCCGGGCTCCATTTTCCCGCCCAAAAGCCCGAAATGGCAACAAATGTATACTTTATTTGAAATACAGGTATATTATATTATTTTAATATCCTGAATATAATTATTTTAATTGGGAAATGGAACGGTTCATGTGCTTTGGGCCGGGCCAGGCTTTGGAGCCAAGCCCGGGCCAAGGGTTTGAACATGTTTAACAGTGGGCCTTGTGTACCACGCAAGCGCAGGATACACCCGCATATGAAAAATGTGACCGTATTTAAACGTCTGCGCAAGTTAGATGACTTCAATCACATATTTTACAAGTTTGTCCACCTTGTCATTGCAGTGGTAGACTGGTAGTTAAAAAGGAAAAATGTTTCTATTGGTTTGTCAATTGCTACATCATAATGTCATTTGCTCTTTTTTGCTTACATGGAGACATTAATCACCTTGTTGTGATTGTGACATTGTACAAAACACTTTTCTTTTAGAAGATTGTTTCACATCAAATAGTTGTTTGGCATTGAGATGCAACATGCTTTAGTTCCTTGAATAGTCTAGTAAAATGAAATGGTAGACCTTGAGCTCAAACAAGGACAAAGAGACCAATTGTGGCAATGGACGAAGACAATAGACAAGCTACTGAAGGAGCACAAGCTACTGAAAAGCAACACAAGGTACTAGTTCACGCTTTTGTATGCGAGCCTACCCAATTTCAATGTATGGGTATCCCATCAAATGCGACATAAAACATTTTGTATATATGCATATGAAATGGAGTATTGAGAATATTTGTATGTGATGCTGTCTTGTGTCTTGGATTGCTGAGAGTTGGGGCTGCACTGCTAGCAGTAGACCTACTGAAGTGCTAGACTACTACTAGTGCAACCCATAGCTTGTAGCTAGATTTATACATCACTGGCCAACGGATAAGAAAGGGAAATCGGTGGTAAGTCTCTGACTGACTGGCTCGTCAGTGTAGACACATGCCACAGATAGGCCAACTGGCCTGCCTGTGATGACAATGCCATCACTAACCCGCAGCCATATACAAGTCACTCACGAGTTAGTGATTCACACTTTTGGGCACTTAGTGATATTCACGCGTGTAGTAGTGACTTATCCTTTGATGAAGAAAGAAAGACTACAAAGAGATGTTAAAAATGTTAAATTTTATGTTGTCGAGGGTATTGAAGAGGTCAAAACTTTAGGTACAGTTGAAACCCATCTGGAGGGTGGATTGTTTATTTATTTTTGAATGTTAGTTATGAGGATAAGGAAATTGGGCTTGCAGAGGTCATAACTTTAGGTAGAAATGATCCCACAACTTTGGAGAGTGTTTAAGCCGATCATAATGTTGTCAAAAGTGGGTCTGGAGAGGTCAAAACTTTAGGTAGCATGTATCCCACAGTTTTGGATGGTAATGTTTTAATTATGATGATTTTAGTATTACTAAACTTGTGAATCTTTCCCAAACAAAGCCTCCAGAAAACATATTGATGAAGTTGCCCTAAAAGCTACAGAAAAAACTTGGACAAGAAGTATATATCCCAACATAATTAGTGGATGGATGGGAACCAACTACAAAGATAATAATTAATAGCTTTGAATTTAATGCTTTAATTGATCTAAGTGATATTGTTTTTACCATGCCTAAAGTTTTATATGATGTAATTGGTTTGAAGCCTATGTCTGAATGTTCTTTGAGTTTACATCTAGCAGATTCAACTGACAAGAAACCTTTTGAGAGGATATATGATGTACCTGTTATAGAAATAGGAGTTATATCCCTATTGATTTCATAATTATGGATATAGAATGTAATCCTTGGGGGGGGGGATAGAATGTAATCCTTCATGCCCCAGTATATTAGATAGAGTGTTCCTGATAACGGTTGAGGTTGTTATTGACATGGAAGGAAGTGATAAATATAAAATTTCAACTCTATGAGAAAATGAATGGAACACTTTTGAAGGAAAATTTAAATGACCTTATGAATCTATTATGAGAGCAACATATTCCTTAAGAACTATTGATGAGAAATTTGCCCAAGAAACACTTTGACTAGCTAAAATGCATTAAAGAGAAGTGCTTAAGGGAGGCAGCCCACAATTTATCTTTGTATAATTTGAGTCTAAATATTTTTTACTTTCTATAGCAACATTTATTTATGGTTTTTCTTAATAAAGTGCCAATTACCTTTAGCATGTTAAGTTGGTGAGTTTATATGTTGTTTTGCTAAAACAAAAAATGTAGTGCCACTAATAAAATTGCCAGGATTAATAGTAGGTGATGAAATCATGAAAATGTAATGGAGTACACATACATAAGTTCTCTGTTAGCATGCTAATTTTTATATAATTTTTGGATTTACATAAGAATTAAATATAGCTAGTTCTTCATAGACTGTTCTATTTTGATATATTGATGTTATAGTTGTCTTTACACTAGTAGAAAACAGGGCTTTGGTTGAGGCCAGGATAAGGGAATTAATTCTGGTTCACTCATGAACCGGGACCAAAGGGTGCATCAGTCCCGGTTCGTGAGGCCAGGGCGCCGGCCAGGCCTCGGGGGCCATTGGTCCCGGTTCATCTAACCCCTTTGGTCCTGGTTCCAGACACGAACTGGGACCAATGAGCCTCACTCCTGGCCCGGCACCTTTAGTACCGGTTGGTGGCTGGTACCGGGACCAAATGTTGTCCTTTAGTCCTGGTTTTAGCCACAAACCAGGACTAAAGGGAGGCCTATATATACCCCCCTGCCCACGAACAGAGCCGCTGCTCTGTTTTTTTGGCTGCCATGGGAGAGGTTTGTGGTGCTCTAGCTCACCTCCTATGCACATGAGGTGTTTGATGAAATGCCCGAGCCGCACTTAAGCTTTATCCTCTTGAAGCTCCTTGTCCAAGCTCCATTTTCCTCAAGATTTGTCTAGGTTTGGCGGTCTGTCATGTCCCGCTCCCATCCTCACCGCCATCGATCGCCCGCGCGGATCTTGTCGCCGACACCACCGTAGCAAGCCTCTTGTTCTTATCTTCTTTCTAAAAGAAAAAAAATTCTTTCTTGTATGATTTAGATAGATACTTGTATAATTTTCTTACTTTTATTATTGTTTGTTATTATATAGTGCGATGGTTTTGGTATCCGCCTTCGTCTGCCCTCATCCTATCTATGATTCGGATGTGGTATATATTATCTTTTATAAATATTTGTTTCATTTAGTGTTTATGACAATTATGCCGACCAACGTGACATAGATGTTTTTATCTAGGAGGTATGTGAACCGGAAATTTCAACTGACCCTATTATCGAGAGGTTAAATTTTGTTGAAAAAGAAAATAATACTTGAAGAAGAAATTGAAAAGAATTGAGAGGACTAACAAGGAAACTGATGACATCGTGGCAACCAAAGTGGAGGCCCATTTTGAACGGAAACCTCCACCTCCGAATGAAACGGTAGATCCGGTGAAAGCGAAGCTCACTCTGGATGCCCTGAAGCGACCACCACTGCCTCTGCCGGATTCCAACTATGTCCGCTGTATTAAAAAGACATATCAAGATGCGCGACGGTCGGGAAGTACTTCCACTGATGCAAGATTAACACAACAAAGAAGTGGGAAAACAATTCCCCATCTCGGCAAACAGGCGAAGCAATCGTGCCTCCCGCTCAAGGTGTCTAGCGATATCGTCGCTAATCATCTGGGGCTATTGCCCGGTACCAATCTTGATGATTACTTGAGCGATGATGTAGAGTTTGAAATGTTAGAGGCAGTAGAGATCTTCAGATACGAGTACGGGAATCGTCTCATCCAACCTGATCATCCTCCTCTAACAACGATGATGCAAAGATTGCATGATTGGTACGTGGATACATGCAGGAAGTCTGGGAAGGATAGTATGATGGTGAGAATTAAAGATGAGCACGAACTCAATGGAGTTGAGTTGCTTCGTATTGAATTTGTGGAGTTATTTTAGTTATTCAGTCAAGACGCCCTCGACAAACAACTCATGACTTGCTACTATCTGTAAGTATTACTTATGTATAAGTCTCTATAGCTCAGCTCTTTCATTGTATGTATATATAATTATCCTCACTATATTATGCAGATTGAAGATCATCGAATGCAAAAAAGGACAAATCTATGACATTGGGTTCATTAACCCAAAATCGTAAATGAATGTGAAGGAAATATGCCTTAGAGGCAATAATAAATTTGTTATTTTATATTTCCTTATTTCATGATAAATTTTTATTATTCATGCTAGAATTGTATTAACCGGAAACTTGATACATGTGTGGATACATAGACAAAATATTGTGTCCCTAGTAAGCCTCTACTAGACTAGCTTGTTGATCAAGGATGGTTAAGTTTCCTAACCATAGACATGTGTTGTCATTTGATAAATGGGATCGCATCATTAGGATAATGATGTGATGGACAAGAACCATTCGTTAGCTTAGCATTATGATCGTTTAGTTTTATTGCTATTACTTTCTTCATGTCAAATAGATATTCCTTCGACTATGAGATTATGCAACTCTCGGATACCGAAGGAATGCCTTGTGTGCTATCAAATGTCACAACATAACTGGGTGATTATAAAGATGCTCTACAGGTATCTCCGAAGGTGTTTGTTGGGTTGGCATAGATCGAGATTAGGATTTGTCACTCTGAGTACAGGAGAGGTATCTCTGGGCCCTCTCGGTTATGCACATCATAAGAAGGCTTGCAAGCAAAGTGATTAATGAGTTAGTTGCAGGATGATGTATTATTGAATGAGTAAAGAGACGTGCCGGTAATGAGATTAAACTAGGTATGAAGATACCGATGATCGAATCTCGGACAAGTAACATACCAATGACAAAGGGAATAACGTTTGTTATCATAACGGTTCGACCGATAAAGATCTTCGTAGAATATGTGGGAGCCAATATGAGAATCCAGGTTCCGCTATTGGTTATTGACCGGAGAGGTGTCTCGTTCATGTCTACATAGTTCTCGAACCAGTAGGGTCCGCAGGCTTAACGTTCGATGACGATATTGTATTATATGATTTATGTGATTTGGTAACCGAATGTTGTTCGGAGTCCCGGATGAGATCACGGACATGACGAGGAGTCTCGAAATGGTCGAGATGTAAAGATTGATATATAGGACGATGGTATCCGTACACCAGAAGTGTTCCGGAGGGTACCGTGTACATATCAGGTCACCGGAAGGGGTTCCGGGCACCCCCGACAAAAGATATGGGCCTTTTGGGCCAAGAGGGGAAACGCACCAGCCACCAGGGGCTGGTGTGCCCCCCATATGGTACGAACCAGGAGGAGAAGCAAAGAGGGGAAGGGAAAAGGAAAGGGGGGATTCGGCCTCCCCATTCCTTCCCTCCTCCCTCCTCTTTCCTTCCTCTCCGGCAAATAAGGAAAGGGGAGCCGAATTGGGGAGTGACCCCAAGTAGGATTCCGCCTACTTGGGATGCCCCCGGCTGCCTCCCCTCTCCCCCACCTATATATACATGGGGAGGGGCGCCTAGAACACACAACATCAATTGTTAACCATGTGCGGCGACCCCCCTCCACAGTTTACACCCCCGGTCATATTCTCATGGTGCTTAGGCGAAGCCCTATGCAGATCCCTTCATCATCACCATCACCACGACTTTGTGCTGACGAAACTCATCTACTACCTCGACACCTTGCTGGATCAAGAAGGCAAGGGACGTCACTGAGCTGAACATGTGCAGAACTCGGAGGTGTCGTACGTTCGGTACTTGATCGGTCAGAGGTAGAAGAAGTTTGACTACATCAACCGCGTTGTCAAACGCTTCCGCTTACGGTCTATGTGGGTACGTAGACACACTCTCTCCCCCTCGTTGCTATGCATCTCCTAGATAAATCTTGCGTGAGCGTAGGAACTTTTTAAAATTTCATGCTATGTTTCCCAACAGTGGCATGCGAGCCAGCTCTATGCGTAGATGATATGCACGAGTAGAACACAAAGAGTTATGGACGGTGCTCGTCATATTGTGTCGTGGTAATATCACGGCAGATGCCAGGGGGTGGCTAATCATGGATGTGGCTAGAAGTACGTTGTCGGGTCCTGGAAGCGGGAGTGAGCACAAGCTCGGACGAACACGAGATGTACCCAGGTTCAGGGCTCTCCTAAGAGATGAAACCCCTACTCCTACTCTGCGGGGTCTCCGCATGATCACTATATCACAAGGTATACAATGGTGCTCCTAGAGTTGTTTGGCTAGAGGAGGAAGAAGGGAAAGGCTAGCTCTCTTGTCTCCCTAGTTGTGGTGTGTGGAAATGGTGAGGGGACAAAGGTTGGAACCCTTTGCATGGGTGTGGCTTAGGGGGTTTTATAGGCCAACCCCCCAGGGGTACAATGGTGATCTAGCCGGGTGGTAGGTCCCGGCTGTCAGCATCTATGGAGGCCGGGTCTTCGCCGACTGCTGGGGCCCGCCTCTGGTGGGCCATGCCGACTGCCGAGGAACATGCCGACAGGTGGGGCCCGCCGCCTACGGGCCCTGATGACGGTTATTCAATGTTGTCCCGCCCGTGCTGACGGAGGCCGTGTCGGGCGCGCCATGGCTACAGTGCTGCGTCAGGCTGGTCGGCTGCCGCCTGGCGGTGCTCACTGTTGCCATGCAACCGGGATTTGGGGGAGGCATGGTACATTGTAGCCATACCCCAGCTTGTCGCCTGGTCGGGCTCAGACTCTGAGGGAAGGGACGGGCCGCCTGCTAGGTGCCGGCCTGTACCCACGCCGCCTTCTGGGGATGCGCCGTCTTCTGGGAACATGATACGTCTCCAACGTATCTATAATTTTTTATTGTTCCATGCTATTATATTATTTGTTTTTGATGTTTAATAGGCATTTATATGCTATTTTATATTATCTTTGGGACTAATCTATTAACCAAGATCCCAGTGCCAGTTTTTTTGCCTATTTTAGAGTTTCACATAAAAGGAATACCAAACAAAGTCCAAATGGAATAAAACTTTCGCGATGATCTTTCTTGGACCAGAAGCAAACCAGAAGACTTGGAGATGAAGTCGGAGACGCAACGAGGTGGCTGTCGGTGTCAAAACCGGTGGATCTCGGGTAGGGGGTCCCGAACTGTGTGTCTAAGGCTAATGGTAACAGGAGGCGGGGGACACAATGTTTACCCAGGTTCGGGCCCTCTCTACGGAGGTAATACCCTACATCCTGCTTGATTGATCTTGATGAATATGAGTATTACAAGAGTTGATCTACTGCGAGATCGTAATGGCTAAACCCTAGAAGTCTAGCCTATGAGGTTATGATTGTTGTCCTACGGACTAAACCCTCCGGTTTATATAGACACTGGAGGGGGCTTGGGTTACACAAAGTCGGTTACAAAGAAAGGAATCTACATATCCTAATTGCCAAGCTTGCCTTCCATGCAAAGGAGAGTCCCATCCGGACACAGGACGAAGTCTTCTATCTTGTGTCTTCATAGTCCATCAGTCCGGTCACAGTGCATAGTCCGGCTATCCGAGGACCCCCTAATCCAGGACTCCCTCAGTAGCCCCCGAACCAGGCTTCAACGACGATGAGTCCGACGCGCAGATTGTCTTCGGCATTGCAAGGCGGGTTCCCTCTCCGAATACTTCAAAGTACCTGACTTAAATAGCAGTGTCTGGCCTTTCATTTAATGACGCGCTCCTCGGCTTCTGCACCTTCATGATTTCAGCTTCCACGTGTTGAGCGAATACGAGAGGTCGGGGCATTTTTGCATTTACCACCCTGACCGTATGAGGAAATTGTCTATTAAAGAGATAGGGATCTTCAGATCTAATCCACACCATCTCCCTCTAGTGAGGAATTCGCAGAGCTTGCTCACCGAAACCACCCCAACATGGCTAGCACTCCCAGCTCTTCCTCGCGCCCTCACGGCCCCAAGCACGGTCAACTGGTGAAGCTGCAGACCCAGGGATTTCTTCCCCACGCAGATCTGGTCCCCGTTCGAACCGGATTGGCTTCTTTCGATGGCGGGGAACAGGCAGACAAGTTCCCCAACCTATCTAGGGGGAACGAGTATGCTTTGTTCCCTATTTGCTGAGAGGCGTCGGATTTCTAGTCCATCCGTTCCTCCGAGGGCTTCTGGAGTACTATGGCCTCCAACTGCATAACTTCACACCGGCCTCCATCCTGCATATTGCGAGTTATGTTGCTCTTTGCGAGCTATTTCTTGGTTGCGAGGCTCATTTTGAGTTATGGAAGAAGCTGTTTTGCCTCGTCCCTCATAATCAAGAGGGATCCATATTCCAAGTGGGTGGAGCCGAGATATGGCACATTGCCGGGACCGGATACCTGTTCGGCACACCGAAGAAGGCATCCGAAGAATGGCCTTCCGAGTGGTTCTATATTGAAGACGTTTCCCTTCCTGACCCAATCTGGAGGGGTCTTCCCGAATATTCAAATACTCCATTGAAGAAGCGCCTCAACTGGTGTCCTCGGAGCCCTAGGGAGGAAGATACACTACAAAAAAATACACTTCCGTGATGATACGTGTTTGTCACAGTAGGTCGCATTTTTTGTCATGCATGTACATCCATGACAAATTTATGACAGAATCAAGGCAGTCATACCTGTGATGTCGTAGAAGTGTTCCATGACATTACCAAAATTATCATCACGGAAGTGTCCACTTCCATGACGATAAATCGCGCGTCACAGAAGTGCTTTCGTCAAGGGTGACCGACACGTGGCATCCACCATAATGGAACGCTGTTAAGCTATCGGGTCGGATTTTGGATCCGATAACCCGTTAATAGCCACGACCAATGCTGATTTTCCACGTGTAAAATTCTCATTGGCTGACAGATCCACGTGTCAGCTCCGCGTTGGCACAGGTGTCACTCATCCAATGGTCGAGATGGACATATGATATGTTGACACGTGGACCGGCCCAAAAGTGGCCCACAAAGTTTAAATGGGCCGGCCCAACCGAAGGCCCATAAGATTTAGCGGACCATAATGGGCCGGCCCAGCTAAAGGCCCACAAAATTTAGCGGACCATAATGGGCCGGCCCAGCTAAAGGCCCACAAGATTTTGCAAACCACATGGGCCGCCCCAGGTAAAGGCCCACAAGATTCTGCAGACCATAATGGGTCGGCCTAGCTAAAGGCCCAACATTCTCTGTAAAATCGGCCCGTTAATGGCCTGATCTAAACTTGTCATCAATGCGGCCCATGGTCACTTATGGCCCGTTAACAGTCCGCTAAGTAATTGGGCCAAATTACGGCCCAGTGTATTTCCGGCCAGTTAAAGGTCCGGCTTCATTTGGGCCCATTTACAGGCCATCAAAACTTTCAGCCCATAAACGACCGTGAAGGATTTGGGTCATATTCGGTCATGTCTGTCATTCGGCCTGTTAGAGGCCCACTATAGATTTGGGCCACTTTCGGCCTGTTGTCATTTTCGGCCTGTTAACGCCGGATGTAAACCATGGGCCATATGTGGCCCAACGTCATATCGGGCCCATCAACGACCCATATAAAAATGACGATAATCTAGCCCGACCGAAGTTCCGGTCTGTTAAAGGCCCGTGTATTAGGTCGAGCCATTTACGGCCCGTCCGAATTTCGGCCTGTCAAATATCCGCATCGTAAATGGGCCACCATTTCGGCCTGCTAAGTCCAGTGGGTTATTTGGCACAATCAGGGCCCAATCTCACTGTCGGTCTATTAAAGGCCCATGTTTTTTATGGGCTCGAGATATTTACACCTGTAAACGGCCTATTTTTACTGAGGGCCCAAATTATGTTTAGGCCTGTTAGCGGCCCACTATGGGCACATGCCTACCAGAAAAATTTGAAAGCTTATGCTAATTTAAGCCCATATATTTTTAGTGGGCTAAATGCCAATTTCGGCCCGTAATCGTTTTTAGCCCAATTGGAATGGGCCCGACGAATGTTGGCATGTTGGGCTCCTACGAAGCTTTCCACCGAACACATTACTAAGATAAACCTACACTATACAAAAATAGCGTCGTAATTACTGTAGCCTGTGGCAGCATCATAAATGTTGTATCACAACAAAATAAATTCCAATCATACAAAAAAAGGCCTGTTGGCATAAAGTTTACAGTCCTTCCAGATAAAAGCACCATCAGATGTATAGAAGCACATATCATTTGACTTGAGTGCTAATGTTTCAGGCTGTAGAATCTGATGGAGCAGCACGATCTCCACCTTTTTTCCGCCATTGCTCTTCAACAACGAAGCGAATGTCTGATAGTCTGGTTTCAAAACCATTCATATCTTGACGACATTTCTCAACCACTATTCTTGTTTCCGAAACAACGTCCATTAGGGATTGGACTTGTGTCTGGAGCACAGATATATCACTCTGTCTAGCAGGAAGATTTTGTTCAGTAGGCGATTTGGACGAGGTTCCTTGACAACCAACCCAGAATTACGCAGGAAGGTGCTTTTTGCACTGTTAGTGGAGAGATACTGACGCACTGCAGCAAGAGGTGACATTGTGCCTGTAGTAGCCTCGTCACGTTCAGGTGGTTGTGGCTGTTCAATCATTTGTTCCATAGCTTCCTGAAAGTTTGAACTTGTAGATTAGTGTACCAGATAAGTTACTAATGAGGCAAAAACAAACAAAGTAGGTTAAATGTTTATACTTAACTTATTTTGGTGAACTACCGTAATACATTAGCATGTATTGTAGTGCCAACTACATAATAAAATCACTTTCGGAACATATGTCCATGTAGCATGCCTATTGTATTGTCTATTTCCTCACATTCGTTGACATCTAAGGATAAAGAGACATGGTTTAAAGTAGGATGAACATAGTATGACATCATTCATATCATGGGCAAACAGATATAAAACAAACAGGCTATTTTATCATTGTGTGCGCACGTGAACATAACAACTACATTACAGATCAAGACCAAAAGAATATCCTTCATGTCTTTTAAACCATGTAAGGTGAAATGATACATTAAGACAACTGTGTATAAAAGTGGACAGAGTAACTGACATTGGCTACAAACCAAGTAGTTAAATGAACACATCACAATACCAATCAGTTCAAGGCAGGAGCAGTAAGGACCACTGTTCAAAAAATCATCCGAGTAGCCGATTAATCGGCCGATTAATCGCTAGTCGGCCATGCACCTTGTAAATTACATGTATTCGGCAGCGTTATTCGGCACGGGGATTAATCGGCCGATTAATCGTCTGACAACCGATTAATCCCCCGCAGACCGATTAATCGCGAGACTCATAGGGGGCATACTGTAAAAAGTAAAATATCAATCCTCACCCATGGCTCGTGTTAGGTTTGGTAGCATCCCACCCCGCACCGCCGCCTGCACTACCTACCCAGCGCCGCCGCCTGCACTTTCCTGCCCAGCGCCGCAGCCGCCGCCCCGCCGCCAGCCAACGGCGTGGCCGGACCTCACTCTTCCTCCTCTCCTCGCCGGCTCCCCTCCTCCCGCATCCACCCCGTCCTCCCTACCCCCGCGCAGCCGCCTGCACTACCCACCCACCCAGCACCGTCGCCGCACCCCCGCCGCCGGCCAACGGCATGGCCGGCCCTCCCTCTCCCGTATCTCCTCGCCGGATCCCCCTCCTCCCACGTCTACCCCATCCCCC
>NC_041381.1:192457060-192474856 GCF_002162155.2 Triticum dicoccoides
CCAACGTTGGCCCTTCCTTTCCCGCCTCCCCTTGCCGCCTCCCCTCCTCCCGCATACCTCATGGCCGTCGACCAGGGCAGTAGCAAGCAGGTGACCTCCCCTCCCTCTCCGGCCTCTCCTTCCTTACTTTATTTATGAACAAATGTGAATGACTCTTTACTTTGCAATTTTTAGGTGGATGCTAAGAGGAGAAATAAACTAGATGTGAGCCGTAGGGAAAATCTAGTTTATATCCAATTCAATGGAAGAATGATGGACAAAAGAAAGAAATGTTCTCCTCTCGTGATGTTCTCCTTGGTGAAGATGCTTCCATGGCATAAGATTGGATATGTGAAGATGCATATGTTGAGGACGAGGTTGATCCCGACACCACCATTGACGACGAAGTGGGAGCCACCGAGGCTATAGAGCCTCGTAGGAGTGCAAGAGTGAGAGAACTCCATGAAGTTGAAGAATTTGTTGCCGATGAAGATTCAGAAAATGAGATTGCTTTGGAAGAGGAGATAGAATTTGAGTCCGATAATGATGAGATGATTGAAACAAATGAGGAGGAGGATGAGGACGAGGACACAACACAGCCTTAATTCTTTTTGCCTTGCTATTTAGTATTTACCTAGTAATCACTACAAGAAATATGTCAACTTATGACCACCACTATTGGTCACTGAAAGGTCACAAATTTCCATTTATGACCTATTTGTGACCAAAAACAGAAGGTCAAAAGCTGGCCGTCGTAAACTGACTATAGCGACCTTTCTTCTGGAATGGTCAAAGATGTTTACGACCAAAATATTCCTACTGTGGCGTTTTGGTCACTAGCAACCTCCCCAGGCCACGTAGGCATCCAGCGTGGCAAGCTGATGTGGCACAAGATTCAGCCCGGTCCGATTTGGTGTTCTACATGGGCCGAGCCCATTAATTTGGCCTTTTTAGTTATCATTTTTTTGTCATTCCGATCTACTACATGGGCCTGGCCTAATATTTCAGCCTTTTTTGTTTTTGGGTCAAGGCCTTTCTGGCTCAACGGTTTTTAGTTTTTTAGGAGATGGGTCCAGTACTCAAATGGGTCCCGATTGTCATGTTCTAATATGTGGGTCCATGTTTTCTATTCATCGGTAAATAAATAACCAATATTCAAATCAAAACAACCAGAAAGCACATATAATACTTCAAATATCATCCAAAAAAAGTCTGTTACATCATATAACTTAGATACAATGGTAATCACAGCCACAAGCTCTACAAGTCTCTACAAGTGTAATCGCAACCACAAGCTCTACAAGTGCCCTTTGACAACTTCAAGTAGCCCTTTGGTTTCTATCAGTCCCGATTTGACGAACACACCAGGCTTCAGGGTCTTCTCCATAGTGTCGACCAAAGATCTCACCCTTCATCGGCATCAGAGTGATGCACCTGAACATGGCAGGGAAAAGGATTACCTGCCAAAAGCCAAATTTATACAAGATATTAGCCTTTCAGTGGTGCAGAATATCAGAGAACCATGCTTCAGCATTACAGGGCATGGAAACGTAAAATGCAATTTTTTCACAAAAGGCGTACAATCGCAAATTTACTATCCACAAAATTAAATTGGAAAAAACAAGTGAAACAGTGAAGTGCATGTCAGCCTTAGTGTTTCTATTTCCTACAAATGACTGAGACCATGGTGTTTCAACCTTTTGCAGAACACTATTCTATAACAATATATATTGAGCATGCTACAGCAGAAGCTTGAATTTATGGTTTCTATACTTCTACATTATACATCCTCAGTAATATAGACCTTTTTGCTACATCCTGTACACGGCAATAGGAGAAAAATTCTAATAAATTCATTACACGCTTGCCAATAAAAATGACAAGTTAACTACACACCAGGGAACATAAACTTGAGAGGTTGAGATCAAGGCCTATCAACTACATCATATATATGCATTAAAAAAGAAGGCCATATGGACGACCAATGCATCATAATTATCAGTTTTAGACACTACAGGACCAGAAAGTAGGTGCTACTTCAAGTTTTAGAACTCAACCATTCATCAGTAATAGTAGCAATTTAATCTTACTAAAGATAGGCACTACAGCCAGAACTTACACGCAAAGATCCTGGAATTTTATGCACAACACCAGCAGATTAGCTATATGAACACAATACCAGAATTTTATGCATCATGAATGAAGAAATCAAAATAGGATGCTTCGCTTTACTTGTGTGCGGAGGATAAGCAAAAGTAGCAGCACATGATTTTCCTATTTTCTTTGCTTTCCTATTAGCATCTCCGGTCAATCAAACAGGATGCAACAAGTGATTACATTAACCCCGATTCAAATATTTGAAGTACTGGACAATCATTTCATGCAGCCATTCATAAACATACTACTACAAGGGAATTACAACTTTTATTTTAAGCATAATGTTTAAGTACGTAAACTTTCCTCAAGAGTCCCTACACACTACTACTCAACTACTATACGTGTGTAGTACTCTGTCAGTAAGCAGCAGAGGAGATTGAAACGTAAGGACCATGTGTGTGTGTGTGTAGAAAACACACACAATAAACACTGAACATCACTAGTCACCCTACACACAGCAAGCTTCAGATGTTTAGAACAGATCAACATGTTGAGCAGTTAGGGAATCACGAGAAGGAAGTAGGAGGGTGGATCACGATGGTCTCACCTTGTTGCCATCGTCCTCATCCAACCCCGGCGACCAAGTACACATCCAAGCCAGTTCACGAATCCATGGGTGCTAGCTTGCCTACCAGCACCAGCATTGTGCCCCTGGATGCCACAAAAACAACCTGACTTGTAAGCATAGATAGAGAAGAACAAAAGAGAAACAACACACTAATGCTACAGTGCCTCCGAGTATAATCTTAATATAGCCAACAACACTTAAAAGAAATAATATCTATAGAAGATTCCATACAAAGTAGAACAATTGTACTTGGCAATGCACACATAGCTACTGGTAACTGGTTATTTTGGTTCATTGTCATCAAATTAAAAAAGAACCAAAGGAACATACAAAGAGTACAAGAACAAACAAAGCTCATTGTCTGATTTCATTTTAGCTAATAGAATGTTGTGACAGCAAATGTGAAATGCTTGATGATGTACATGAATTCACATTTAGAAGGAAATAACTGAAACTACTCATCATTCATGAACATACATATGTAATCTTAATCTATGAAATTACTGCAGAAAGAACTACTGTAATGGACCATTCATCAACATACATCTATAATCTTAATCTTTTGATATTGTGTTGGAAAGAAAGAACTACTGCAGATTCATAGTACAATGAAGGAACTGCTGTTGAACTGAAAATACTGCAGAACCAACACCAAACAGCTATTGCAGACAACACTGACAAAGAAGGAGACCGGGGTTGCACTCGCAATGCGCTAGCGTGTAGACCAGGGTTCAGTAATAGGAAACAACTGAATATGACATAAGGATGCAACAAAACTAACATGACATGGTAACATGGCATTCAGCTACCCCAAACCATCTAGATCCCAAAATCCGGGGCATTTCCCACTCCCAAATCGCTGCATCCTCCAACTTAAAAGGATGCAAACACTTGACAGTAACTCCATCCTAGCTATGTAATTCAAGTTCAGCAACAGAAAACAAAACCGCTGGATATGACAGTAGGATGCAACAAAATTAACATGACACGACACGGGGACGAAATAAACATGTTCTAACTGAGATGCACAAAACAGTCTACTGCCTCAACCCATCTGAACCCCGAATCCTAGTACCAGCAATTCAATCGAGTAGAGAGGAGGAGAGGACGAGCTCACCTACAGCCAGAATAAGATCCATGGATGATACATCCCGACAAGCAGCCATGGTCGAGCACTCCCTCCCCAGGCGCCATCCATCCTTGTTGTCCAGTCTGTCTACAATCCATCCTTCCTCCTGCATACCTACAATCGAAGAACAGAGCAGAGTTAGAGAGAGAGAGGGAGAGAAAGAGGAGGGGATGGAGTCACTGGAGGAGAGCTCGAGTACCCCATGGCCACCGGGCGGAATAGCACCATCCAGGGGCTAAGCCACGTGTGAGGGCGCGACAGATGTCGGGGAGGAGCTGCCAAAGTCGCCGGAGCCGTGCTGACGATGGATCTGGAAGGGAGGCGGCGCAGATGTGTCTGATTTGATCTGGGCGGGGCGGGGCACACCGGCGTCAGCCAGGCCCAGCCGCGAGAACGCCTCTGCCAGGCACACCAGCGTCAGATCCGCCCACTCCCTCTGCTCCTCCTCCTCCTCCGACGCCGCCTCGCCGGCCTCGCGTCCGGTCGCCATCTCGCCTCCGCTCGCTTTTCTCTTCGGGTTGGTGAGCTGCTTGGTTCGGTTGGGTGGTGAGGGAAGGGGAGGGGCGAGAGGAGGGGGGCGTGGGGGAGACCATGAACGACGGCGAGCTCCACCGGAGGGAGGAGGCGGTGGCGGCGATGGATCTGGAAGGGAGGCGGGGATGGATTGGGTTGCGAGGCTCGCGGTGAGGTGAGACGAGGGAGAGATGGTGAGGGGAGGGAGGGACGAGGTCGGCAGCGGTGGGTGAGGAGGACGGCAAGGTCGGCAGTGAGTGAGGAGGAAGGCGAGGTCGGCGGTGGATCGGGAGGCGACGGAGTGAGATTGGATCGGGAGGTGGCTGCGGCGGCGAGCAGATGGGGGAGAAGGGTGCGATGGGGGAAGGGGTGTGATGTGAGCTAGGGTTTGTGCTGCGGTGGGGTGGATGGACGGATGGATGGACGGATGGATGTGGGATGGTGAGATGGATGGATGGATGGATGAGTGCCATGTCATCGATCCGTGGGAATGGTTCTGATTGGTTCGGAAAATCAGTGATTTAAAAGAGTTTCCAAGTACAAAAACTAGAGGGATTTTGTGAAGTAGCTATCAAAAATATTTTGCAAAAGGGTACCACACAAATTTTCACTAGAGTTAGACCACATTTTATGGATAAGGACCAATTTGTACGCATTTCTCATCTTTCTAGCTATTTTTAATCATTTTTCGAGTGCCCCCAATGATGTTTTTTTGTGAAGAACCTACCAAATAATTATTGCAAAATTGCACCAAATCATTTTTCTAAAAGACTAGGTAATATTTAACGCATAATTGACCAAATGGTTGGGTGTAAAAAGTTTTGATCCACATCTAGTGAAAAAGACAAATTTCCGCCGATTCAGTTGGAAGCGGGTCAAATTTGAACTGCAGCTGCCTCATAGTTTGCTATTTATTTTTTCCAAAAATCATTTCTAGTTACATAAGGACCTATTTAATCAGAGAAACACCAAAAAAATTCCAAGATTCAACCACTAGCTAGGAACGGTCATTCCCGCCGTTTTGACCGCATTTTGGAACGGGCATAAAAAATTCAAAAAAAATCAAAAAATTGGGAAACCTTTGCATTGTGTCATCATATGTGGCCAAGTTCCTAGGAAAAATAACAAACTTGTTAGACGGCAATTATTTTAAAAAAGTGTTCTCAGAAACGAGCTATCATGTGTGGAGATCAATGGCTTTCAAGCCAAATGATCAATCTTATGGACACATTCATGGCATAGTTTGTTCAAATGATCTCATATTGTGCACAAGGGTGCATATTGGAATGGCAAACAATGTTGCCTAAGGAAGTTTTCATTTTCGTTGGACGAAAAAACCATTTTTCATTTTTCGAGTGCCCGAAAGGAGGTTTTTTGTGAAGGAACTACCAAATAATTGTTGCAAAATTGGACCAAATCATTTTTATAAAATACTAGGCCATATTTCATGCACAATTGACAAAATGGTTTGGTGTAAAATTTTTTGATCCACCTCTCGTGAAAAAGACAAATTTCCGCCGATTCAGCTGGAAGCGGGTCAAATTTGAACTGCAGCTGCCTCATAGTTTGCTATTTATTTTTTCCAAAAATCATTTCTAGGTACATAAGTATCTATTTAATCAGAGAAACACCAAAAAAATTCCAAGATTCAACCACTAGCTAGGAATGGTCATTCCCGCCGTTTTGACCGCATTTTGGAACGGGCATAAAAAATTCAAAAAAAATCAAAAAATTGGGAAACCTTCGCATTGTGTCATCATATGTGGCCAAGTTCCCAGGAAAAATAACAAACTTCTAATACGACAATTATTTTAAAAAAGTGTTCTCAGAAACGAGCTATCATGTGTGAAGATCAATGGCTTTCAAGCCAAATGATCAATCTTATGGCCACATTCATGGCATAGTTTGTTCAAATGATATCACATTGTGCACAAGGGTGCATCTTGGAATTCCAAACAATGTTTCCAAAGGGAGTTTTCATTTGCTTTGCACGGAAAATTCATTTTCCATTTTTTGAGTGCCCGAAATGAGGTTTTTTTGTGAAGGACCTACCATATATTTGTTGCAAAATTGTACCAAATAATTTTTGTAAAATATTAGGACATATTTAATGCACAATTGACAAAATGGTTGGGTGTCAAAAGTTTTGATCCACCTCTGGTGAAAAAGACAAATTCCCGCCGATTCAGTTGGAAGCGGGTCAAATTTGAACTGCAGCTGCCTCATAGTTTGCTATTTTTTTTACAAAAATCATTTCTAGGTACATAAGTATCTATTTAGTCAAAGAAACATCAAAAGTTTTCCAAGATTCAACCACTAGCTAGGAACGGTCAAGCCCGCCGTTTTGACCGCATTTTCAAACGGGCATAAAAAATTCAAAAAAAATCAAAAAATTGGAAAACCTTCGCATTGTGTCATTATATGTGACCAAGTTTCCAGGAAAAATAATAATCTTTTAATACAGAAATTATTTTAGAAAAGTGTTCTCACAAATGAGCTATCATGTGTGAAGATTCATGGATTTCAACCCAAACGCTCAATCTCATGGTCACATTCATGGCATAGTTTGTTCAAATGATCTCATATTGTGCACAAGGGTGCATCTTGGAATTCCAAACAATGTTGCCAAAGGGAGTTTTCATGTTCTTTGCACGGAAAATTCATTTTCCATTTTTCGAGTGCCCGAAATGAGGTTTTTTTGTGAAGGACCTACCATATATTTTTTGCAAAATTGTACCAAATCATTTTTATAAAATATTAGGACATATTTAATGCACAATTGACAAAATGGTTGGGTGTCAAAATTTTTGATCCACCTCTGGTGAAAAAGATAAATTCCCGCCGATTCAGTTGGAAGCGGGTCAAATTTGAATTGCAGCTGCCTCATAGTTTGCTATTTATTTTTTCCAAAAATCATTTCTAGTTACATAAGTACCTATTTAATCATAAATACATTGTTTGGTGGTGATACGTCGAGGTTTGGGTGGTGGCCGAGGGCCCCAACTCTAGAGCGCGTAAACTCGCATGCCCGTCGCGTGGTCACCGCGTGACCGTGGTGTTGCCTTGTGTTCTGGGCAGCCTAGGCATGTCTAGTGGGTTGAGAACTCCCCAGGTAGGTGCTAGGAACAAAATTACAACATAAGATTCTCACGAGGAGACCGATCGATGCTCAAACATGAATTAGCGGCCAAGTGTTTGATTAGCGGTACGGGAAATGTACATGGCTAATGGGCGTGAGTTTTGGCTGAGGATGATCAGTTACTAAGAAGACCGTCTTCACAAATTTCCAGCTCAAAAGGAGGAGCCTAGGTGGTACTTGCTTTGCAAACCACCACACTGGACATAAATACGAATGTTGAAGCTCAGCTCAGAATAATGAATGGATTGAGCTGGCATTTGGTGGAGGATCGTTATTTGGTCATAGGAAAGCACTGTAGAAAATGGATACTATTTGGACATGCCAAAGTGGTACTTCCTTCACAAACTGTTACTCTGAACAGAATAGGAAAATGAATATTTTTGAATTATTTTTGAACTAGGCAAGGAAGATTTTTACATATTTGATGAAGATATGACCCAAAGAATTTATGAGATTTTTTTGGGAATTTTGGGAATGATAGAAATATAGGTTGCTTCACAACCTAGGGCAAAAACTGCCACATGGACATGACACATAGGCAAAACTGATGAGATGGCGCCTAGTCATCACAACCCACCACAATCTACAAGGTTATGACCATCTATATTGGTCATTAACAACTAGAAATAAGGCAGCGGACTAGCACTGTTTGCTTTGTGACCATTTCGTGTAAGGAAATTACGACCTTTCTGACCAAAATGGTCGCAATGGTTTAGGGTTTGAAGCCCCCTGAATAGCTTTTGACCAATTGGTCTAAAATGGTCATAAATTTATGACCAATTCTTCGAGGGTCACTGAAAGAAGGTCATAAGTTGACATATTTCTTGTAGTGAATTTATTTTGGGTGTGGCCTTGTGGGAGAAGGAGAACTTTGTCTATGTGTGCTATTTGGTATTTTCCTACTTTGAGTTCTCAACTTGTCATGCAATGCAACTATGCAAGATTGCAAGGATCCATGAACTATATTTATTTGTGTTTTATAGTTGAGGACCTTGTTATGTTATGCACTTATGCAAGAAGTCAAGAACTATGATTATTTGTGTTTTATGGCTGTTTTGAATTGTCACTTGTGGACCTTGCTATGTCATACTATCATACATACTTGTGGACCTTGTTATGTTATTATACTGTCATATCATACATACCTGATACTTGTGGGCCTTGCTATGTCATGTGATACATACTTGTGGACCTTGTTATGTTATGCAAATTCAAGAACTATGATTATCTGTTATTAAGTTATTACAAGTCTTAGAGATGGAGCACATAATGATTGTTGCTGTACTTGTTGAATATATCATATTTTACAGCATTGTTGTCATACACACGTACACTCATACAACAATTCGGTTTTCATAATAGGTACTTATTCATTCCAGGCCATTTAAATAAATTTTTGCGTGGCCAAAATATGGTCTCAACACCGGGATTCTAAGATATATAGAAAAATTGATCGATTAATGCTCGACCGATTAATTCCGATTAATTGACCGATTCACGATTAATCCCTACTCCCTAGTTGACTGAGCAGTTACCGATTACCGATTTCCTGAACATTGGTAAGGACTTACAACAACGGCTTGAACTCGTGTGCTCATGCCCTTCATCTTGCTGGTGTGGCAATGCTTGAAGATTTGCAATGCATTCGGTTCAGGTTCTTTTTGGTCTGCACGGGCTTTCCTCTGTATTTGGAACAAGTCAATATAGATACGATAATATGGCACAAAAAAAGAAGGAAGTAGCAGCTATTTACAAGAGCCTCGCAGTGTGCAATATAGCTACGAGATCCTGTTGTCTGTTGGAATTTCACTTTAGAACGGTTGGTTTTGTTCTTCAAACAGTTAGCCTAGAAGAAGATACACTTGTAAGGCACATACATAAATACAAGTTCAATATGTGGTCTGATCAAATAGATATAGCCTACCTGATACTTTGGATCAGACCAGTGTTTAACAAGGGCTGTCCAGTCTTCATCTGTAATAATTCCACTGGAGATGTTTGGGCGATTTCATTGTTAGCCTTGCCTTCAAAGTGAGATTTTCTAAGGTGGTACCGATACTGTCGTAGAGCAGAGTGAAAAACATGAGTGCATGCTTGTTTAGTTGCATCATCTTTCAGATCCAACTTGAACCTCATCTGTTGAAAAAATAATGTGAGTCTTATTAGGAGGAAGCTAGAAAGTATGGGACAGAGCAAGACAATATTACTAATTGCAATGAATAACATTACTTACGGATAAATGGTCAAGGAAGGTGTTAAACTGGGTATTGTCTTTTTCATTCCTGTACTGGATCACGTTGGGAGGATACGCGCATGACACCTAACGGCAACGGCTGCCTTTGATACTAACTTGGCTGACTCTGTAGCATCACGTGGCCTTTTTAAACCTGCCTCAAAATGGATCTCCATTCTTCCTCCTTTAGATTTTGTTAATCTGTCAAGCATTATCCCTGATGTTTGTTTCCGCTTGCGCCGTGGTGCTAGTTCAACAACGAATATGGAAAGTGTTAGTGTACATCAAACTGTGAGAGTACATATAAAGGAGCATGCAACTGCAACTTGACTCGGTCAGGTACCGTCTTGGTGTTGATGCTCATGAGGTTCATCTGATCTTGCGAAGTCCTGTTGTGTCAACAGTGCTTCAGAAGTAGAGTTAGGTGTGAAGGCAGCTTGGGAACTGGCCAGTTCCGGAGCAAACGAACGAGTAACTGGTTGAGATGCTGGTACAGTTGAAGAGGATGTTGTAGCTGGTGGAGCAGGTGATACTGTGTTTGTAGATTTAGCCGGTGGACTTGGACCTTCTACTGCACTATAAGTACCAGCAGAATCTCGATGACAGAACCTTTTCCGTTTCACCCGACGAGTAACAACACTCCCTACTATATTATTTTCCTTGCTCTTTTTTGACTTTGCCATGTCAAGCTGTACCCACAACACAAAAGAATAAAATCACTCTTCAGAACTCATTGATGCATGATACAGACAAGCAATACTTTGATGTAAGACAACCGTATGAGGATGCAATATGTAAGAAAAATAGGACGGCATGACATATTCACAGCTACCATGTGCAAACTAAGCAGAAGGATTTTCAAGAAAATAGAAGTAATGCAAGATAGACACCATATGAAAGATGCAACCAATATTACTCTGCCAAGTTAAAAGTGTCTTGTCATAAGTGGCAATTCGAAAAATTAGAAGCAGTGCAACATAGAAATCAATGCAAGATGCAACCACTATCAAACTGCCATGTTAAAAGCGTCCAATCATGAGTTACTGATGCGGGATACACAACAACAGTACTTTGATGTAAGAACATGGTATGATAGATAGATGCAGTGTATTCTAGACATAGAAAGCCATGTCATATGCACATGTATAACGTATAAACTCAGCAGGTGCAATTTAATCAAAATAGAAGAAATACAGGCTAGACACCATATGCAACATGAAACCAATTATCACACTGTCAACTTAGAGCAAGCACATGCGATGGTGGAGTGCAGGAGATGAACTCATCATGTAGACTTGGGACTTCAACTTCATTAGCAGTAGAAGTGGCAAATCTAGAGAGTCTCTGTTTGCGTCGGTGCGGAGTACCACCAACATCCCCTAACTTACTCTTTTCCTTCCTATTTTCTGATATTGCCTTATGAAGTCAAAACCACAAGAAGATGAATAAAATTAGCTCTGCATAACTGGTTGATGCATGATATAGACGAACACTACTTTGTTGTAAGGCAAGCGCAGGATAGGAGGATGGAATATATACAAAAAAGACAACGTTTCATATTCACACGTACGATAGGAGGATGGAATATGTATGAAAAAACAGTAAGTGGAAGGCATTTCAACAAAATTAGAAGAAATGAAAGCTAGGCACCATATGAACATGCAACCAATATCACCCTATCAGGTAAAAAGTGTCTCGTCGTAAGTGCCATTTCAAGAAATTAGAAGCAGTACAAGCTAGAAGACAATGCAAGATGCAACCTACATCACAGTCCCAAGTTAAATGTGTCTTATGGCTATGGGTAAGAGATCGTTGCAGGTATAAGTTGTAAGTTACACAGATGCAATTCTACATAATCAGAAGCAATACAAACTAGACATCATACCGAAAATGCAACCATGTATAACAGTTCCAAGTAAGCGCAAGCACCTATGATGGTGGAGTAGGGGAGATGTTCTCATCATGTACACTTATGTTCTAGAAACAGGAACACATGTCATATTCACAGGCATTATGTGTAAAGTAAGCATATGCAATTAAAGTTAGAAGCAATACAAGCTAGACATCATACGCAACATGCAACCTCATATAATAGTGTCAAGTTAGAGCAAGCACCTGTGATGGTGGAGTAGGGGAGATGTGCACATCATCTACACAGCTACGTTGACTGTCCAACCTTGTGTTGTCTTGCGAATCTTGTTGGGAGGCTGGCGGAGTAGAATCTGTAGAGACCCCCTGTTTGAGTTGCTCCGAAGGACCACCATCATCCACTGCCGGACTAATTTCATTCAGCTGTAATGATTTTGCATTGTGAAGTCAAACCGATAAGAAAAAGGAATAAAATTCGCTCTTTAGAACTCATTCATGCATGATACTGACGAACAGTACTCGGATGAAAGGCAAACACATGATGCAAGGATGGAATATGTATGAAAAACAGGATGGTGTGACATATTCACACCTATGATGTGGTAACTAAGCATAAGACATTTCAACAAATTAGAATCACTACAAGCTAGACACCATATGAAAGATGCAACCAATATCACTCTGCCAAGTTCAAACTGTATGGTGTTTCAACAAATTAGAAGCAGTATATGCTAGAAATCATATGCAAGACACAACCAATATCACAGTGGCGACTTAAAGGTGCCTTATCATAAGTGGCTGATGCGGGATATGCAAGAATAGTAGTCTGATGTAGAAACAGGAACACATGTCGTATTCACAGGCATTATGTGTAAAGTAAGCAGATGCAATTCAACAAAGTTAGAAGCAATATAAGCTAGACATCAGACGCAACATGCAACCACATATAATAGTGCCAAGTTAGAGCAAGCACCTGTGATGGTGGAGTAGGGGAGATGTGCTCATCATCTACACAGCTACGTTGACTGTCTAGCCTTGCGTTGTCTTCCGAATCTTGTTGGGAGGATGGCGGAGTAGAATCTGTAGAGAACCTCCATTTCAGTTGCTCGGAAGGACCACCATCATCCAATGCCTTGCCAATTTCCTTTAGCTTTATTGGTTTTTCATTGTGAGGTCATACCGACAAGAAAAAGGAATATCATTCGCTCTTCAGAACTCATTCATGCATGATACTGACGAACACTACTCTGATGAAAGGCAAAGTCATGATACAAGGATGGAATATGTACGAAAAAATGGACGGCTTGACATATTCACACCTATGATGTGGTAACTAAGCAGAAGGCACTTCAACAAATTAGAAACACTGCTAGACACCATATGGAAGGTGCAATCAATATCACTCTGCCAAGTTAAAACTGTCTCGTCATAGGTGGCATTCATCAAACTAGAAGCAATACATGCTAGAAATCATATTCAAGACGCAAACCAATATCACACTGCCAACTTAAAGGTGTCCCATCATAAGTGATTGATGCAGGATACACAATAAGAGTAGTTTCGTGTAAGAACATGGTGTGATAGACAGATATAGTATGTACCAAAAACAGGAAAGCATGTCATATTCACATGTATCATGTGTAAGCTAAGCAGATACAGTTTACACTAATTAGGAGCAATACGAGCTAGACACCATATGCAACATGCAACCAGATATCACACTACCAAGTTAGAGCAAGCACTTTGGATGGTGGAGTAGGGGAGCGGAGACTTGGACCGTGTAATGCACTATCAGTACAAGGAGAATCGGTACAGATGCTTCGTTTACGTTGCTGTAGAGGACCACCATCATCGCCTTCCTTACTCTTTTCCTTCCTCTTTCTTGATTTTGCCTTGTCAAGTCAAACCCACAATAAAAAAGGAATAAAATTTGCTCTTTAGAACTTATTGATGCATGATACTGACGAACACTACTTTCATGTAAGGCAGCCGCATGATAGGAGGATGGAATATGTATGAAAAACAGGACGGCATGACATATTGACATGTATGATGTATAAAGCGTAAACTAAGCACAAGGTGCTTGAACTTGTTAGAATCGATGCAAGCTAGAAACCATATGAAAGATGAAACCAATATCACTTTGCCAAATTAAAAGGGTGCCCTAACAAATGTATTTGACCAAATTAGAGGCAATACATGGCAACATGCTAGAAATAATATGCAATATGCAACGAATAAAGGTGACTCATCGTAAGTGATTGATGCAGGATACAGAAGAGAGGTAGTTTCATGTAAGAACAAGGTTAACACATAGATGTAGTGTGTACCAAAAATAGGAAGGCATGTCATTTTCACAGGTATAGTGTGTAAACTAAGCAGATGCAATTTACCCTAATTAGAAGCATTACAAGCTAGACACCGTATGCAACATGCAACCACATATCACACTGCGAAGTTGGAGCAAGCACCTATGATGCTAGGTACAGAGCAACGTTCAATATCTTCATTTAGGCTTGCTGTTTCTTGAGAATCATGTGGAGAGGATGAAATTGCATTCTTTATAAGAGTATTGCGTCTCATATGCGTGACTGTCTCATCATAAGCGATAGACGCAGGATACACAAGAACAGTAGTTTGATGTAAGAACATGGTGTGATAGGCAGATGTAGTATGTACCAAAAACAGGAAGGCGTGTCATATTCACATGTATAATGTGTAAGCTAAGGAGATGCAATTTAACAAATTAGGAGCATTGATGAGGGATACACAAGAAAAGAAGTTTGATGTAAGAACATGGTTAATAGAAAGACGCAGTATGTACCAAAAACAGGAAGGCATGTCATATTCACATGTATAATTTTTAACTAAACAGATGCAATTTACCCTAATTAGAAGCATTACAAGGTAGACACCATATGCAACATGCAACCACATATCACACTGTGAAGTAAGAGCAAGCACCTGTGATGGTGCTGTGGGGGAATTGCGGTGATCAACTAGAGAGCTACATTGACTATCTTCATTTAGCCTTGCTATTTCTTGAGAATCATGTGGGGAGGATGACACTGCACTCTTTAAACGAGTAGGGCGTCTCACAGTAACCCACCCGGGTGACTGTCTCATCATAAGTGATTGACGAGGGTTACAAAAGAGCATTAGTTTGATGTATGAACATGGTTAATAGACATATGTAGTATGTATCAAAAACAGGAAGGCATGTCATTATCAAAGGTATAATGTGTAAAGTAAGCAGATGCAATTTAACCAAATTGGAAGCAATACAAGCTAGACACCATATGCAACATGCAACCACATTTGACAGCGCGAAGTTAAAGCAAGCACCTGGGATGGTTGTGTGTGGCAATTGAGATCATCAACTGTAGAGCTATGTTTACTGTCTCCAACTATTGACACTCCACCCATTAGAGCGCTGAAACACTTAGTGCTTATCTTCAAATTACACTAGAGCGACTTCTGTCTTTTCTTTTTCTGCATTCATCAACACTGCGTCAGAGTCTGAAATACCCATGCATAAAAAAAATAGTGTGAGTATGGGTGAAGTGTGTGCACAATTAGTATAGTGTAAAGGTAGGAGATAGCAGGTCGGTGAGAAATAAATGACGGGAGACATATGATAGCTCTACAACATGCATGGAACACTCAATTACTACAGGATTCTATGAAAATAACAGTCGACTGAAAGCAAATAGGTCAGTCCATTTTTTCTGCACCATCCGATGTACAAAGAACGGGCAGATCGCCTTCATCTACCTCCAGCCAGTCAGTGTTGACGATCTTCCTCGAAACGCCAGCGACCATTGGCCCGGTATTCCTCCCCTGCCTGCGCCCTCCCCTCGACCTCACCGCACCGCCGTGCTTGGCACCGCCCCCCCCGGCCATCCATTCAAGCCCCGCCGACCTCCAGATCGGGTGCAAGCAGCTCCTGCGCCCCACACCCCTATGATACACACTGATGCGCCGCTTCCCCGGGGAACAAGCGGACTAGGTGCTCCGCGCGCCTAAGCGGGTGTGCTTCTTTTAATTGCGGTTTGACTGACCCTGAATTGAAATCTAGGCGGGCTACTAACCTCTAGCAAAGGTGAAATAGTAAAAGGGAGGAAACCTTGTGCATTTAGTATCATGAAGAAGATGCAGTAAGAAGCGCTCAACTAGTTTCTTTCGTGGGATGAATACGGTGTGAGCGGAGACGTAAGATTTGCACGAATAAGGGAAGAGGAGTACCTCTTTTTGTTGGCAGTGTTGTGTCCTCCTTCTATTTCTCCTACGATCTTGTTATTCGCCGGAAACCAAAAGTTGTGGAGGACGGTGAAGCCTTGGATGAACCCATGGCCAAGTTGTTGAGTGTGGTGCGGTGGCCGTCTGTCGGTGGCAGGGAAGCAGATCCGAGGCGGCGAACGATGGCATGGCGGGAACAACTCTGGTGCGGTGGACGGTTGCGACAGTGGAGCCGTAGCAGTGAGGCGCAGGACGGCGTGCTCAGAGTGGTTCTGGTACGGCGCACGTTGGCGTCGGTGTCGTGGAGGCAGCTCTGCCTCGGCTTCAGCTGCTAAGTTCTTGAGGGCGTTGCAGTTGCGGTTGTGTTGGACGATGACCTCGGGGTACCGGCTCCGGCGTGATGGAGGAGGGCGGCGGTGGATTGGCCGCTGTGGGGTGGAGGACGGAGGAGGCTGGGGTTTCGCGGCTGGTGGAGAGGGCGTTTTCGCGCCCACGGAGTATGAATGGGGAAACGGAGGGAGACTGGGAACTAAGGGGGAACAATGTTTCGGTTTGAGATGCGCTTGTTTGAAATTTGGGGAAAGTTACAAACTTTGCCCCCATCTAAAATTTCGGACATATTGTGGGTTGGGGGTAGGACAGTCATGTCAGGTGTCCCAAATGTGGGCGGGATTGATTTCGGCCGAGCACATGGGTGTTTAGGTTCCCACAGCGTATGAATGCTTCTCGGAGGCGGTTGAGACTGGCGTCTTGGTGAAGTTACAAACCTACCCCGGTTTAGACCTTTGGACATCGGGCCGATAGGCTACACGGGCCAGAGTCAGGACAATAATTTCCTACCACCAAAACATTAGTCTCGCGCGGTTTCGGGTGACCAGAGGCCTATTTGGCGCTTCGTTCAATATTTGGGAGCAGAAGCATTAATGTTTTCGATTCTCTTGAATTGAACTTTTAGGCTTTGTTAAACTTCACAAATCTTTACTCTTGAAAATCCTAAAGCTACGATTATTTTGGAATGGAGGGGGTACATTTTAATATACATTGTACACGAGTATATATTAAAAAATATGCAACTTACCTTAGTTCATGCATGCTTCCAGATATAATCTCCTTGGTTGCAAAAAAAAGAGTTAGATATGTGTATGAATATATATAGCATGTTCAAACTCACAACAAAGATTGATGCCCTCTTTTACATCTGATTTACAAATGCCATTATCTCGGGTTCAAATAGATGAATGCGCTTCCTATGAATTCGAATCTTCGAAACCCCCTTTATGTTGAATTCGACATGTATTTTATTTCGTAGCTAGAAATTTGGAATGTATCCATGCAAGTGACAAATGTATAAAGTGCTTCACACTAACAACATGGAGTGCACTAATTAATGTTTATATATGAATTGCAAAAGCATCCATTGCCTGTATTTCAAACCGCTCTCACTCTATGGATCGATAATATGAAATAAACACATGCACATGCTAGAATTCAATAGAGTATGGGTGTCTGATAGACCGATTTTCGTCCATACGCATTTTTGCAAAATTCATGATCTCATCCAAAAATAATAATGCCATTTATATTTTAATTTAATGCGCAGAACCGCCTTTTACACGTAGATGCACTATGCCTTGCCCCGTTCTCACAAACGCGTTATATATCTCTCTATCTAACGCATAAGTGCACACACTTTATATGCATCGGCATTTCTCTGTCACACATGCTCACAATCTCTCTCAGGGTGTCGGGGTGTATCACGCACATGCTCTCTCTGTTTCTCTCTCTCTCTCTCTTTTTGACTACTATGTACCACTCTTTTCACTAATCTCGGTTGGAAAACACTATTTCTCTCACATGCATATATACACATGCACGGTCTCTACTAGCCCCGTATACGCACATATATGTGCCTACGTGTCACCCGCACACACATTATCTTTAGGCCTCTCTCGCACACATCCCCCCCCCCC
>NC_041381.1:192475144-192476545 GCF_002162155.2 Triticum dicoccoides
ATTTCATCATATCATTCGGTAGGATATCCCTGGCTATTAGGCTGGATGGTAATACGAGGCAAAGTTTTACCCTAGTTCGGATCGGACCCTTGCAGTTGAAGAAAGAGCCTACTCCTCGTACTGTATATTAGTGATAGGGGTGTGTACAAAGTACACGTGAATACCAGGCATTGTGCGTGTGTGTATACTATCGACGAACTAGGCCCCAAGCTTGTATAACATACTAAGGGCCTAGGGTTACAAATCATATATAGTCGGCTTATCACCAGTGGGGATAGAGTCCTCCGCAACTCTGGTAGCTTCGTGTTGTACGCCGAGTCCTCCACATGGGTCTCCGTATAACACGTCTCGGTCCAACCTATATGTGGCACAGGATGGAACCGACCCATGAGTCTTCATGTTGACCCACCACAACTACAAATGATGTGCCCACCACACCACACACGCAATCGGCCACTAAGAAAATAAGCATATACAATAGTACAATGGTATCTAGCTCACGATACGTCTCCATATTTTGTTGATGACACTGACGGACTTTGCATTTGATGCGTGCTCTGTATTTTGTTGCCGACACTTAGGGTCATTGTATTTGAAGCGAAAGCACGATATGGTCACTGGACTTCAGAATAAGCTCATCATGGTCACCACATACATTTTGTTGTTCTAACCAACATGTGGTTGGATGGTTAGAGGACAGTGGTTTCTCGAGCCCACCAAGGTTAAAGTCCCGGTGCTCGCATTTATCTTGTGTTAATTTCAGTATTTTCCGGCGATGTACGTTTAGTGGGAGGAGACATTCCACTCGACTACGAGGCACCTATGGTGACTTCGTAAAATCTCAAGATCATATATGCTGGCCCACTCTCTTGAAGGTGCTCATAGGGGTAGGGTTCGCGTGTGTGTGCTTATAGCGGTGAGTGCTTGCGCGTATATATGAGCCCTTGCGTCTGTACCATGTTAAACAAATACATGTCATGATTATACTGTCACTGGCTCACCCGTACAACTCCGTATTTTGTTGATGACACAATCAATTGACCAGTCAAACGGCACAACTAGTGTTGCACCATCGGGGCGCGTAACCGTGGGGACCACCTGTCAGCCCGTATATGAAAGAAAGAAATGGTAGTTTGAGTCTGTACTATGTTAATAAAATAGGAGTACATTTTAGGGTGATCATACGGTCACTGGCTCACCATACAGCTCTGTAATTTGTTGATAACACGATCAATTAACCAGTCAAACGGTCCACATTCAGCAGCGCACATTACCATAGGGCCCACCCGTCAGCGCGTATATGAAGGACAGAAATGGTAATAAACTAGTGGTCGGTGGGTATTCGAAGTTGTGAGACCTCTGGTTGGCTGTCACCGGCGGTTGGGGGGGGGCGTTCATTGG
>NC_041381.1:192476832-192501787 GCF_002162155.2 Triticum dicoccoides
GCTAGAGGGATGGCCGGTGCGGCGGCGGACCAGCGGTGGGGATTGGTTTCGGGGAGGGCAGGCCGGCCACGGGCGGCGGGGGTGAGTGTTTCGGCCGGTGGTGGCTGGCGGCTCAGGGGGGTGGAGTTTGATGATAAACTGGAGGCGCTTGATTTCATATCCAACGGCTAGAAAATCTAATGACCAGAGATGAAAAAGTCAATTGACTGACGTGTAGCCTCACCCCGCACATACACATGCACGCATACAAGACACGCACACATGTAGGCGTGCAACACTAACACGTACACATAACATACACACGCACGCATGCTGGCGTGCAACACTGACACGTACACATGCACTCACGAACACAAGCACGTACGCACCCATGCATGCAACACTGAAACGCACCCTTGCACGCATGCAACACTCACACGCCTGCATGCACACAGCACACGACGCAAGACACACGCTCAACCTATACGTGCATGCACCCTTTGTTAAGGACATAGATTGTTACGGGTATTAATCAATCTTATCTGTGATAAGCAGAACATTGATGTTTGCATCGGTCTTTATGAATCACAACGTATCAAACAGGCTAACAACATAGTAGGCTTAACTACATGAAAAAGATGACGTCACACTCAATGAACAATCACCGGTTTATGAAATGCCCGCTTCTGACCGCCCTGGCCCACCAAAGGTTCCTCTGCTGTGCGCTGCCTGCGTTGGGTCACTGACATGCAGGTCATGCACCCAAAGAGCCCACACGTCAGTGGAAGAACGGTGCGGTATCCTAGGTCAGAGTCGAGGGCGCCACTCGCGGCACGCCCGGCTGAACACGCCTCCGTGACGCATTCAAACGCCTCCATGAAACCCGCCCGTGTGGAAGCCAAGAAACCCACTCTGGACACACGTCCGTTCATGATCGGGCCGGTGTTAAACGCAATGCCGGCCGAGCTCCTCCCATCCTCGTCTATTTAATCTCCTATTTAAACGAGGCCAAAGGCCGACAAAGAATCGCACACCTCCGCCACTCCCCTATCTCCTCCACCATTTTTTCCACTCTTACAATGGCTTATGAAGAGTAGTTATTCTGCATCCAAGCCGGCTGGGTAGCCCACCGGATACAAGCTATGCAGCTCGCTGATCCACCTCCCTCCCCTCGCCCGACGGAGCCAGTTGCCGCCCCAAGTTGGCACGCGGTTCAGCAACTCGCCGCTCCAGGCCAGCTCGATGAGGAGCGGCGCACGGGCGTCGTTGCTGCCGTCCACGCCGTCGCCTCGTACCGCGTCTCCCATTTCTGTGGCCGAGACTCCCATGCCGGCGGTCGCGCTATGCAAGCAGCGACAAAAGTTGGGTGCACGGAGAGTGACGAGTTGGTGTCCAGCGCCTCCGCGTCCGCCGCCATCATCGAGGAGAAGTAGAACACGGGAGGCCGCCGCCGCTTGGGTCCCATGAAGGCCACCGCGGAGGCAATGTCGGCGTACACAGCAGGTGTCTTGCCGGATCCTTTTGTTGCGCGGACCTTCGTCGACCCCGCATGGGCTCCACGGAAGAGGGGGATGTTAGGATGAACTCGAGCCGGTGCCGGCCATGGCGAAGTAGTGGCCGGTGATGAACTCGAACTGGTGCCAGCCACCATCATCTTCGGCACCAACCAATGATATCAGTTGGGCAATAGGGAAGCGAGCCATCCTTTGCGCTGAAGCATATACCTCCGGGGCTCCCGGAAGTCCGGTGATCATGTTGCCGGACATGAGGAACACAAATCGATCAGCGGGCGACCATTTAGGCTAGGTATTATATACCTGTGCTGTCCAGAACTAGCACCGCGTAGTTCATTTGAATGTAATGAAATCCTTCATGTTTGTGTGAAAATCCGATATTTTATTTGATTTCCGTTGTTGTTTATATGAAATATCAGTTTGTCTACATGTTTGCGTGAATTTCGTCCGGTTGGTTGAGTTGCTGGCATAATGTGTGCGGCTACGGTTGGATGGTGTAATTTGGGGGTCACCGGTCGGTCCGCGGGCGGCTTGGGCGGCATTGTGGGACAAAAAACACAGCTCGTGCGATCTCGTCTCCAACATGCGCGCTGGAGGATGCATGACAACATGAGCACCCGAGCCATTCCTCGTTCATCGGTGGCAAAGGCACTGGTGGACAAAAGGATCGCCAATATTTTGGCTACTCCGGGCAAGATCCAAACAGCCCCTCCCAACAGATTCAAATCCCTCGTTCGCCATGGAATTTTGCCATGTGTTGTTTTCATGGACTAGCAAGACGCCCGTGCATTGCACAGAACATCAAGATGCATTTTTTTCAAACTCCCGCATGCATGCAAGGGATAATTAATGTCCTCCTTTGCTAGTACCACGAGGCAAACACCATTAATATTGCATCGATTAGTGTTAGTGGCCTTGTATATCTGCAAATTGTAATTTTGATAGTGGCCCCTTGTATATAAAAATGGAGGGAGAAATATGAGAGATAAGGTGAGGAGGAGTGGGGCGTGGTGCCGTGTTGGTGACTGGTGGTCGGACTGCGGAGGCATGGGGATGGACGGCGCATTATGTCTAGGTTTGCATCTCTCTCACACACACCCGCGTAGGTGGGGGACGTGTACGAAGAGAAGAGGTGCACGCACGGCGCACGTACTCCCGTGTCTTTCCCAACCACACCCGTGCGGGTACACGGTGGAGCTCATTTCTATACGAAAAAGGCAGCCCACGTGGTAACTAGGCACGTGTACTGGTTGTCCACTTGGTGGAGGGAGGATTGTCTACCACGGGTGAACAAACAAATTGTGACTTGACGCGTTATGTTAAATTAAAAAAAGAGGCAAACCATGTGGGGCCTTCCTTAGAGGCAAGGCTTTATACACTGGAGTACTACCTCCGTCCTGGTTTATAGGTACCCTTTGTAGTTTGTGCTAAATTTTGACTAAAGATTTAACTAACAAGATGTTAATGCATGTTAAGAAAAATTATCTCATTGGATTCATATTTGAACATAGTTTTCAAAAATATAATGTTTGGTGACATGCTTGAACATTTTGTTAGTTTAATCCATGGTCAAAATTTGGCACGAAATACAATGGGGACCAATAAACCCGGACGGAGGTAGTACTTTTGATGTGTCCCGTCAACTCGCAGAACGAGGAGAAGCTTGGTTAGTACGCCGTCTCCCCCGCCCACGGGCTCGGTGGCTCGCAGGATGAGGTGAAGCTTACTACTACTGTACGCCTTTACGCCCGCTCCCTCGCCCACGCGCGTGGTGGCTCGCAGCACGAGGAGAAAATTTTACTACTCCATTTACTCCTCGTCCCTACTACGTACTTTGGTTAGTACTCCCTCTATTTACTTATACAAGGCCACTATAAAAAAATACATTTTGCATCTATACAAGGCCACAAATAGTAATCGAGACAAAAGTTATTACTCCCTCCTTTCCAGTTTATGGTTCAATTTCAAAATCTCTCCAACCAAGGTAGACGGTGAGTGGTCGAATTAATTTCGTAGTTTGCACAATACGTTCATTTTTCTCAAGAAGTTATGTTTACCGAGGCATTAATTAGAACGAATGCCTAAATGACCACTAAATTTCCATGAACTTATACATGCATTGGTTAGTTTCCTCTTGACACTGCTTGCGTCGGGTGATCTAACGCACCTCGAAATCCAACATGTAATGGTACTACTACTAGTATAGCAGAATTGAGACTTATCAAACGGAAAAACAAATGTTTTTTAGATGATCCCTATAAACCCTAATGGGTACGTACTACGTAAAAACAGATTTTTCCAAAACTAAGTCGCTCCCTTTCATGAATTCTGTAGTATACTCCTCCGTCGACGCTCCCTTTCATGAATTCTGTACTTCCTATCACCGACATGCGGGACATATAGCAACCGGGTCGACGTGTCAAGCACCAAATAACAGTGCAGAACAGCAGGGGGACGCACCCCACTCATTCCGGACTAGTAGTAGTAATGAGCAATGAGACGTCAAATCACAATGCCACACCTTCCCAGATGGATGAAGCAACCATTATTTCACACTTCAGTTCGGCATCATCTCAAACCACGTACTAGTATTGTTTCTGCCTCAAGAGGGACACGTGCAGCGCCTTGGTACATCATGACACGTGGGACCGCATGACAGGCCATGCTCCCCCGCCGATCGCTCGGTAAAATCACCTCATTTTTACTATACTTCCTCCAGATCGGTTTACTACATGGCATGCACGTCATTCTAGGTCGAGAATTTAACTGGCTATATATATATGTGATGAACAGTACGCTAGCCTTTTAAAAAATGTATACTTTTGTACAGTAGTACTATCGATGGATTGCACCATGGAGCAAAAATTGAAATTTTAAAAAAAGGTGGTACATATAGAGAGCGCTGGTCGCCAAATTATGCATATAGTACTATTAAAAAAGCTAGTACGTGCTTAGTTGGGGTGCTAAATCCTATTAAAGAAATACTAGTACTAGTATGTACATACTGAAGAGTTAAAGTAATGAGAAGAAACATAACATAGTTCTGCTGGGGGCTCAGCACAACACACCCCTCAAATTAAACTAAGCACACATGAAATTAAACTATGCAACTAATCCGGTAGATGCTGCATTAGAAGTTTAGAACCACCATGAGTAACGACACTGCCACCTTACTCGGAGTCCTCGTCCACGTCCTCGACTTCGTCCTTGTCCCTCTTCCTCTTGTCCGATACTTCTTTGCTTGAACCACCAACTTGGCTGTTTCTCTTCATCCAACCCTTGTAGATATTGAAACAAAGGTAGCCATCCATTGCAGTGTACTGGATGTGGTCTATATCTAGTACATTCCGCTGCCATGCATGATGATGAAACGTGTATGGAGGTTTCTCCAGTTTACCGTACGAAGGATGAACCATGGCGCCTGCCAGGGTCAGCATTGAAGGCTGACAAGAGGGCACCAGCCGATTCTTCTGGAGGTCGAAGGGGTTGCCCACAACGAGGCCTATCCGACGCAGGACTTCTTTGTCGTTCTTAAAGTCTATAGTAACGAATTTAACTATTTTGTCCTCGAGGAAGTTCTTAAAATCCTGGCACTCAACGTCGGCATGGCATATGTGGTAGACCAAGCAAATGTTATGTACGCAAACCTGGATCACCACGGTCTTCTTCCTCTCTTCGTCCTTTAGATCCTTCTCTCGTCACACGACTATGGTGTACTCAACATCTAAGTTTTTGAACATGCGTCTGAAGCGAGAAAGGCATCCTTTCACTATCGTGAAAGTACGGGTGTAGATGACGTCGAACTCATCGCCGGTGATGGTTCTAACCTTGTACTCACCGCCGACCGGGGAGATTTGGGACGCCATGGATTTGGGAGGAGGGTTAGGATTAGTGGAACTGCCGTAATGTGAATGGACGGGACGACTAGGAGCGAACCGCCGTAGTATTAAAGGACATGCGGGGACGAGTAGGAGCGAACTGCCAGTGTGCGAATGGCAGGGTAGTGGCTTTTCATTCTCCCATGATACGTGCTTCCGAGAGCCCTTGGATCTGAGATCGAACGGTTGCATGGCATGATTCTAGACCTATGGGTGAATATCCTATCCTGGAGGGTTATTATGCAAATTTTCAGCAACTTAGCATGCGACCGTTTGATCTCAGATCCAAGGTCTGCCAGCAGCTCATATCATGGTCGCGCCTACCACGACCATCGCGTCGCTCGCGCGGTCGCGCCCTTGGAGATTTAACATGGTGCGTTAGGCTATCTGATGTTGGCATGTCATACATAGTCATCACTTAGTCAGTCATACTACAACAAGGTTGACTATAAGGTTGGCTATAAGTGTATTTTTTTACTCCTCTCTATCTCTTTCTTCGTACTCCCCCGTCCCATAATACAAGAACGTTTTTGACACTAGTGTAGTGTCAAAAACGTTCTTATATAATGGGACACAGGGAGTACTAGTATTTATTGCATTTGCCAAGGAGTGACCTCTTCCGATGAAATGGTGTTGCTAAGTTTGCTTCATTTAATTAGCTATAGACTCAAAATTGGCTTTTCACCTAGGTACACGCGCTTAGCACCGTTTCTTCCTTGGGTCACCAAACTAGTCTCTCTCTTCTTGATTAACTTGCCACATCAGACTTTATGCCTATGTGGCAAGCTTAAGCACCTGTAGGAGCAAGTAAGTACAATAGTGCGCTTTACATGGCATTTTTGCATATGTGGAGGAAAGAGAGGCAAGGAAAAAGTGGAGAAGTGGGCTCTCATGCAAGAGCCAGCCTCTACTACATGGTGGAGCATTGGGAGAGGCACCTGTATGGAGGTGGTCAGGAATCAGGAGACTCACGTCGGTTGTAGCGCCGCAGTTAAAATGATAATGGCAAGTCAAATCACGGGGCCCCACCTGTCCAGCAGTAACTCGCTGTCATATCACACAACCCTACGTTTGCAACAGCCTACTCCCTCGTCTTGTCGCGTCTCTGTCGAACCGACTAGGCGGAACTGCCCCGCCTACCGCGCAGGAAAAGCCCCTCCCTCGACTTTTAAATACAACTACTCCCTCCGTCTAGGTGAGTAAGTCATCTTACGAAAACCAAATAATCCCAAAATACTAAGGCGTGGTGCATTAACTTCTACCTCATTTCTTGTTTCTTCACATATCAACCAATAAGAATCCAGTGATATACTTTTTGTGACATAGTAACTCATATTTAGTTAGTCAAATGGATGACCTAGAACTACGTGCAGGCCCTATAAACCGAGAAGCCTACAAATAAATAACCGAGACGGAGAGGGTAGTTCAGCACGTATCTTTTTAGATCAATATAGTCGGGATTCACCAAGGAGCAAAACCAAGTGGTAGGCGGCTCCTGTCGTGTTGGCGTAGCAACTCAAGCAGGGTGAGTCCGCACACGAAATGGCGACACACTTAACAGGACCCCTTTGGCAGACATGTGGCTCATCCACCATCTTGTTCCACGTGCGATGCACCAAATTACAGTTCGGAGCAGTGGTTGGAATTGGAAGCACCCCAGTCGTAGCGCCGCAGTAGTAGAAAATGAGTGATGAGGGGTCAAATCACAAAGCCCCACCTTTCCCGCATTAAGTTGGATGAAGGAAGCAACCATCATTTCACTCTAGCGCGCAAGAGCATAAAGAAAAGAGAAAACAATGATGCATGCGGCAGCTACCTAGGGCACCCTAGGGTAGGTGTCTCCACTACAGATCCTTTTTTCTGAAAGAGCCTCCACTACAAATCGGCTTCTCCCTCGTCCTCTTAAAGAAAACCGATGATGAGTGTGGCGGTAGGGTTTGTAGGAGTACTATGGCGTGCAGGGCCACGTCGTAGTAAACGGGTTCGAGTCAACGCCTTAAATATGTGTGGGCCGCTTGGTTTTACGGGAACGAGGCAGCATTTTGGGTTCGGGGACCAGTGGAGATATAGCACGTACAAAAAATTGTGGATGTAGGTTCAACCGAAAGGCAATGATGCATGGGCCCTGCATTTTGATATACCCGGGGCCGCGTGAAATTTGCTACTCTACTCAAAACTAGTAAGGTAGACATGTATTGAACGCATGAGATTTCGAAACCAAATTATGAATAAATACACACTATAGCATGTAAAGCTTTGAGTCATATATGCATGATATAGATGTTCGTTTAGTTCTTATAGTTCATCTCATTCAAAATCAATTAGTTTTATAAAAATGTTAAGATTCATGGGGTTGTGCATTGTAAATCATAAAGCAAAAAACAAATAATGGCAATTCATTTAGAAAAAAATAATCAATTATGATACAGAAGATTCTAGAACAAAGGAGAAGTGCTTGTGTTTTGAGGTTTGTGCATTATGCGTAAGTTCAACCATGGAGTCTTCTAAATTGTACATGTGGCAGATCTGGTGGAATGTTGATGATATCCAACGGCCAGTAGTGCTTGGATTTGCCCATCTCTGCACTGTCGGGTTAGCTTCATCCAGCGACCATCTTTCAAAGTTATTGGCACACGATATAGTTCTTGTGCCATAGTTTCATGTTTTGGAAAAAAGCTACTAGTGGGTTGTACTATCTATTTAGGAATAGTAGATGTATACATGGAAGTTGTAGGGAAAGAGATGACATGGAGCATCTCAATTCCTATGAGTAGGGATTGGAAAAGATATGTCATTTGGTTCACATCATAGGAACTTTTCTATTGAATCTAGAGATGACATGTATCTCAATTCCTATGAGGAGGTATTAGTAAAGAGATGTAATTTGGTTCATATCATAGGAACTTTTCTATTGAATATACGCTAATGTTTATTTTCCTTTGAAATTAAGGGAGTATAGGAATCCATTCATATGAACCAAGTGGCTCTAAAGCTATAGAAATGATATCATGTTTATTTCCTATGAAATGTAGAGTATATGAATCTATTCCTATGAACCAATTGGCTCTAAAGGAAAAAATCCTATAAAAATCATATCATATAGAGTTCCTATGATATTCCTCGACACTAAAGGATGGTTGAAATTGCTGCGGGTGATACGATGGTCTTTCTTTGTAGACTCCTCACCCATCTTTATAGTTACCTCTCGAAGATGAATGAAATGATATATACAGGGTATTTTACATGTGCAATTTGGTACATGAGAACTCGGTAAAACTTTGCGAGGTTCTAATTTTCAATAAAGCTATATGCACTGCATTTCGGAATGGACGGAGCATACGGCAGTTGCTAACACTCACGTGGAAGATTTGTGTGTAGGAGGAGTGGCTGTTCTGTTAAATGACATGGCAAAACTGACACTATCGGATACCGATCTAACGGTTCCTATGGCGTTCGTCAGGAAAAGGCTTGTGGCAAACGTTTGTCGGATTTACGGACACATGCATTGCATTGATACGTGCCTCCCTCTCTCTCTCACACACACACGCACCCTCACGAGTCACAACTCTCCCGAGTCCTCTCGTAGACTCGCACGTGGCACCCATCATCTAGTTGCAGGTAGACGTCACACACATATGTGCTCCTCACACCCTACCCTCAGAACTTCTAAAAAACAAAAGACGGCATGCACATTTTATTTTAGCTCACACGTCACACACTTATTGTCGGGGAAACTGATCCACGAACACCTATGGGGCCGGCGGACCGGGCTCCTTTCGGTTCGGCGGGGGGCGGAGGTCGCACGAAGAGCAGATCGAGGCGAGGCACACGAGCAGTTTACCCAGCTTCGGAGCTCTCTGGAGAGATAACACTCCTACTACTGCTTGTCTGGTTGTATTATCTGGTGTTCTTGCTCTCGAGCGAGAGAGTGTGATGTTTTCTGGGCTACGAATGAATTGAAGCAAACTGTCCGAACCCCCTCTACGTTGCGCATGGGCCTCCTTTTATACGCTAAAGGGGTCACCGACAGGTGGCAACACAGAGGAGGGTAAAAATGTAAAAAGCGAGGTAGTTGATACAGTTGCTTGTACAGTGCACCCTACCTAACCCTGACGACAGGGGACAAGGGCATTAAATGCCCGTCTGAGTCGCCCGAACAGTGCAGAAAAGGACCGTTAGGGGCGCCACCGTTCGCCACGATGGCGATCTTGTCAGCTTCGCATGCCACTGCACACCGCTGGCAGCACAGCCTCCCGCCACGCGCGCCCGGGGAGGCCCCCAGAGCGACACGTTGGTGGATGCGCTGGAGCGTGGGCGCAGAGTGGTCGCCTGCCGCGGCAAGCGCCTTGCCGCTGTTGTTATCTCGCCGGGTCCAGAAGCTCGTCGCTCACCGGGCCTCGGGGTACCTTATTTAGTCTTCTCGGCAAGCTCCTCTTGCCGGGGCCTTGTTGCCATGCCGGAGCGCGTGGCGCGTCGCGGCAAGTTCCTTGGAGTGCCTTGGTTGGCCTTCCTGGCAAGCTCCTCTTGCCGGGGTCTTGTCTCCTCAGCTTAAATACTTTGTTCTTGGATGGCTCCAAGGGAACCTTGGGGCATCTTGGCGTTCGCCCGGCAAGCCTTTGCCGCGGGGTGCTGCAACTGCCCGTGCACAAGTTCGGGGTACTAGGGTACCCCTATTCTAGTACACCGACAGGAGCCCCCGGGCCTGGGCCAGACACGGTGCCGAGCGCTGTTGGGCCAGGCCCAAGACAGGGCACGGGCACACGCGGGCCGGGCCACGCCAAATCTTGTTCCGCATCCACCGCGCTCTCCCATAATGGCACGCGTTGAATGCGGCATCATGGGAGAGATCGTGGGTGGTTGTTTATTTGGAAGGCCGAAACGTTCGCCCCGTCCCTCTTTATAAGTAGAGGAAACAGAGGCAGTTCGTTCCCCCTCGCTGGTTGCTGCTACTCCTTCTTCACAAACTCCGCCGCTCCCCCCTTCTTCTCGTAGCCGAGAGAGCAGCACTCCGCCCCCCCATTGCCGTCAGCATCACCACGCCGTCTACCTTCCCCACCACCTCCGCCATGGCCCCGAAAGCCGACAAGGGAAAGGGCGTGAAGTCGGCCGAGGCGCAGCGGCTCGCGGCGCTGCGGAAGGAGCGGGCGATCTTCACCCCCCAGCTCGGTGTGCAGGAGCTGATGGAGTACTTCTACCTCTTTTGGGCGACGGAGACGCGTGCGCATCCGCGCACGAGGGTACTCCCGGCCGCTGCCTCGGAGTTGGCTCCAAATGGGTACCCGTTCTTCCCGCTATTCTTCTATTGCAGGCTCTACCCGCCCTTCTCGGAGTTCTTCTGTGATATTATGTACACATATGGCTTCCGCCTCCTTGACTTCACCCCCAATGCTGTCCTGACCATGGCAATTTTCGCACACTTGTGCGAAAACTTTGTCGGAGTCCACCCTAGTGTTGCCCTTTTTCGCCACTTCTTCATACCTCGGGTAGAGAGAGGAGAGCCGCTTGCCGGAGGGATTGCCTGGGTCTCGAGAGTCGGCAAGAAAGAGGTGTACTTGGAGGGTGAGCTCCACAGCAAATGGGAGGAGTGGAGAGCGGAGTGGTGCTGGATCGTTGAGGAGAATCCGCAACCCTTCACCGCCTTGCGCCAAACTCCAATAGTGCGCGGCAATGACTGGAGCAACGTGGCCCCGGAAGACGAGAGGCTGAAGATCACCATCGCTAGGATTCTTCGCCTCAGGCTTGCCGGGCTCACCGTAGGTGCTGTCGGGGCAGATTTCCTCCGCCGCCACATTGCCCCCCTGTAGGAGAGGGGGAGGCCCGCCTGGGAATTCAAGAATTCGGCGGACATCATGAGGCTGCGGCCGGGCCTCAACTACAACTTCACCGTCTTGGAGCTGGATGCAATGCTCTTGGAGTTATTCAAACGCGACCCCCAGCACCCATTCACACTGCCGAGGGGCGTAGTTCCTTTGTGCAATAACTCTTCGCTTGACCGGATCCGCGCCATGATGCCGTTGTGCGATTCACACGGCATCGTCCCAACTTGGCAAGAGCCTGTGGATGACGTTGTGCGAGCGTTCTTCGACACCTTGGAGGAAGTGCCGGTCCGCACTGACGAGCAGAAGAGCCTCACCCGTGACACCACCGACGAGGAGCTGCAGCTCATCGCCACTAGGGCGGAAGAGGCTGCGGCCGCAGCTGCTGCGGGCGTGTTTGGGTTCACTATGGAGGAGGCGGAGGCTGCGGAGGCGGCAAACCTTGCCGAGTGCGTGGAGTTCATGGGCGAGGAGGAGCCTGCCGGTTCCGAAGCCGAGCCGAGCGAGGCCGGTGAGGAGGAGGCTGAGCCTTTAGAGAACTTGCCGCAGGCGGAGCCCTCGGCCCCGCCAAGGAGGCGCCTTCGCAGGGCCGGAGACCCAGCGGGGCGGCAGCTGGCTCCACAGCCACCGAGCCGCGCGATGCGCTCTACCGCGGCAAGCAATGTTGCCGCGGGAGCGCCTCACGCAACAGCGGCAACTGGAGCGGGATCTTCCCGGGCCACTGCCACTGCCACCGCCAAGCAGGCAAGGGATCCTACTCCTCCACCTCGCCGCACCGGAGGAGGGCTGGACTTCGATCTTTCCACGCTCAGCTCCGACGAGGAGGAAGAAGAGTGAGTTTCTTTGGTGCTCTTATAATCCTTCGATCTTGCTGTTTATATCTCGTATCTGACTTGCTCCAATCTGGACTCCTTTCTTTTCAGAACACTGGCCCAGAGAGCGGCGAAGAGGGCCAAGGCCGCGGTGATCGTCATCGAGGATGACCCCATCGTGTCAGCAGGAGGTGGGCCCGAGACCACCTTGACGGACCCGACAATCACCCCTCAGAGCAGCCCCCAGCGCAGCCCCCAGCGTAAGTTCATAGTTTATCCTTCTGCTGCCGGGCGCGCTTGAGTGCTTTTTCCTTTGTTGATATCTTGCTTGTTGACTTGTGCAGGAGCAGAGCAGCCTCATCAGGAGCGCCCGGAGGTCGGTCCCGAAGTGCCACCTGCTTCGACTGCGCCGCTAAGGGAGGAGTCCCCGGCAAGGGAGCGCTCTCCGGCAAGGGGGGACTCTCCGGCAAGGGACGGCACTGCTGATCCTGCGGCGACCGAGGCCGCAACTAAAGATCTTGGCGCAGGTAATCCACTTGCCCAGAAACTTTCCCTTGGGTTCTGCTTCTTACGTTTTTCCTTCCTTGGATTTTTGATTGATTTTCCTCCCTTCTTCGTTCTTCAGACCCATCTGCGGCTGAGCCAATGGAGACAGACGGCGCCGGCGAGGAAGGTGCCAGTGCTGATGAGACCGCCGGCGAGGAGGCCGCCGGGGCTGCTGCTGCGGAAGCCGGCAAGGGGTCGGGTGATCGCACTGACGACCCTGAGGCCGCAGGAGAGCCGGGCGCTGCACCGACCGCCGTACCCTCTGCCGCTTCTGTGGAGCCGGGCTCCGAGGAGCCCCAGCCCGACGCCTACTTGAAGGCCGGTGACAATATCTTCATCAAGCTACCCTGGGCGTCGAGCTCCAGGGCGCCGGTCGAGGGGGAGACTTTTGACGGGGAGGTGCTCGCCTCTGCTGGACTGTCATTGGTTGATGCGCCCGGCAGCAGCTGCGGCGAGCCTGAGGAGGAGCAGCTGCTGCGGAAGCTGCTGTCACTCTACCGCACCCGGCAAGCCAAGCTGGCTTCCCCGGAAGCGCTCGTCGCGAAGGTGGGAGTTGACATGGAAAAGCGCGCGGAGGAGCTCCGGGGCCAAAATCAAGAAGCTCTCCGGTCCCTGGCGCAGGAGCGGGAGCGAGTCGACGAGGAGCGCACGGCCTTTCTTCTCGAGAGGGCCGAGGCTGAGGAGGAACAAAGGCTGGCTTCCGAGAAGCAGTCCGCGCGGGAAGGTGAACTAGTGCAGCGGAAGGCCAACCTCGACAGCTACGAGGAAGAGCTCGCCGAGCATGAGCGAGCACTTGGCGGGTCGCTCAAGGAGGCAAAGGACGCCGCGGCAACTGTAGAGGCCACCAAGAAAGAGCTAGAGGAGAAGGTGGAGCAGCTGGAGGCCGATATTGGGAAGAGCGGCGAGGAGCTTGCCGCGCTCAAGCGTGAGCGTGAGAAGGATGCTGCCGCCCACGGTGAGCTGCAAGGCCTTCTCGCTGAGAGGGCAAGGAGCTCAGCGCCGCCAAGGATTCCAAAGCAGACCTGGAGTTGAAGCTGGCCACGCTGACGCAGACGCTGGAGGCCGCCAAGGAGCAGGAGAAGACCTTGTCAGAGAAGGTCAAGGCTGACGCGGCGCTGATGGAGAGCATTGCAGTTACCCAGAACTCGTTCAGAGACACAGTGGAGCACTGGACCGAGGGTCTGGTGAACACTGCCGCAGTCATCAATGAGGAGCTGGCGTAGCTGGGGATGGAGGACTTTGGGTATCCTTCCGACGAGAGTCTTCAACCCAGCGCCAAGCTCAGCCTGTTCTTCAAGGGTGTGGCGACGGCACTCCAGTGGCTCCGGGAGAGGATCCCGAAGCAGCTGGCCGACGAGTCGTGCAAAATCTGCGCCGAGGTTCTCCAGAAGGTGCTGATGAAGGTAGCCTTCCGCAATCTAGGCCTCAGCTTCACCAACGTCCTCAGGTCCTTGCCGCCTGACGCCGATCTGGATGCACTCAAGGCCCTTGTCGCACCCATTGTGGACAAGGTGAGGGAGATCAAGAGAGTCGAGGGCGGACGCGTAGATTAGGCCGCCCATTCCTTCTTTTCCCTTGTCGCTGCTGATCATGTTATGAAAACAGTCTGTTAGAGCTGCGACAAGTTATCTTTGTAATATAACTTTATTTCTGTCTATCAATTGCAACGTTATTTCCTCTACTAGATTCCTTCCTTTGTATGTATTTACCCTACGCTTCTAGGGAACTTGTCGGCGCAGGCGCCCGAGCCGCGAGCGCTGAGTGCGGAACTTCAGCAGCCTGCTGGCGGCGCTGCTTCCGACAAGAAACCTTGTCGCGACTAGATGCAGCACGCTTAAGCTGTTGAGCGGACTCGAAACAAAATAAGGGCGCAACTAGCCACGAGTTGGTTCCTCCGCGCACAAGTTTTCCATACAAAGCAGGGTCGTTCGAGGAAGATAACTCAAAAATTTAAAAAGTGATTGCTCAAACTTTGGCAACTTAGCTTTTCTGTCATTTGCTTCCCGGTAAGGCAAGTCTTCGCTTGAACGACGCCTGGCCCATACCACAATCTTCTCCTTGCCCCCCGGCAAACTTGTGTGCGAGAGAACCTTATTTTCCTTTAAAAGAAAAAGAAAGAAGAGAAAATAATAATATGGAGCTCTTCGGCTCGTTACTGCTTACCGGATGTAGGTGCTGCACAAAGTGTCAGATAATCGCATGCAAGAAAGGAACTAACGCATGAAATGGACAAGCTGTGCGGAGCACATGGGGTTTTACTTATGCACGGGATCTGCGCCAGGCTTTGTACAAAGGATTACATGCAGCAGCGGCAAGACTTGTACAAAAGGTGGTTGCCGGAACGGGTTCCGGCAACCGCGCCTTATGGGAAAAACTTACGAAGATGTTCTATGTTCCAGGAGTTGCTCATCGGAATGCCATCTTCGGTCTCAAGGCGGACAGCGCCAGGCCTTGTGACTCGTCTCACCCGATAAGGGCCTTCCCACTTCGGCATCAACTTGTTGGAATTCTTGGCGGACTGAACACGCCGAAGAACAAGGTCGCCTTCCTCGAAGCTTCTGGCTTTAACTTTGCGGCTATGATAGCGGCGCAAAGCTTGCTGGTATCGAGCAGCTCGTACAGCAGCCTGAAGACGATCTTCCTCAAGGAGCAGCGCGTCGTCTTGCCGCAGCTGTTCTTGCTCAAGCTCATCATAAGCGAGCACTCGAGGTGATCCGTATACGAGTTCTGTGGGGAGAACTGCCTCTGCTCCATAGACTAGAGCGAAAGGTGTCTGGCCAGTGGCTCGATTTGGCGTCGTTCTGATCGACAAAGAACCACCGGCAGCTCCTCGATCCAGTTCCTTCCGCACCTGTGCAGCCTGTCGAAAGTTCTGGTCTTGAGCCCGCGCAGCACTTCAGCATTTGCCCTCTCTGCTTGACCGTTGCTTCTTGGATGAGCAACAGAAGCGAAGCAAACCTTGGCGCCAAGGTCTTGGACGTACTGCATGAAGGTGCGGCTCGTGAATTGCGGGCCGTTGTCGGTGATGATCCTGTTAGGGATCCCGAAACGGCAAACAATTGACCTGAAGAACTTGACTGCTGACTGTGCTGTCACCTTCCTCACTGGCTGCACTTCCGGCCACTTTGTGAACTTGTCGATTGCGACGTACAAGTACTCAAAGCCCCTGACAGCTCGGGGGAAAGGGCCGAGGATATCGAGCCCCCAGACCGAAAATGGCCAGGATAAAGGGATCGTCTGGAGAGCTTGAGCTGGCTGGTGTATCTGTTTGGAGTGGAACTGGCATGCTTCACACTTGGTTACTTGTGTAGTTGCATCCTGGAGGGCTGTCGGCCAAAAGAAACCTTGCCGGAAAGCTTTGTCGGCAAGTGCTCTTGCGCCAATGTGGTGGCCACATATGCCTCCATGTATCTCCGCCAACAGCTTTTGTCCATCTTCCCGGCGAATACACTTCAATTTCACGCCGTTGAGTCTTCTTCTGTACAGTAAGCTATCGACAAACTAGTACATACTTGACTGCCGGGCTACTCTTTCCGCTTCTTCTTGTTCTTCGGGAAGTTCTCCTGTCTGAAGGAAGTGGACAATCTGCTGTGCCCATGCTGGAGCTTGTGGCTCGACAACAAGGACTAAAGGCGCATCTGCTGCTGCGGGAACATCCACTTCCACGGTAAGGACTTGTGGTCCTGCCGGAGCTTGATGTTCCCCGGCAAGCTTGCCGGAGCAAAACTTGTTGGGAGCGTCTGCTTCAACGGAACAAACCATAAGGCTTGCCGGAGCAGACTGCCCCTCAGCATCCTTGGTGTTGATCTTGGGGACTTTCTTGGCGGCGGCTTCGGGGAGCTCTGCCGGAAAGTAGTCGCCGGAAACCAACTTCCTCTTCTTGCTTTGTCCAGTTGAGGGCGTTACGGATGGTTGAGTCAACTTAAGCACAAAGATCCCTGGTTCCACAGGTAACTTTAGTGCGGCGCACTTTGACAGGCCATCAGCAATATCATTCTGAGCTCTTGGGATATGCTCCATTTGTAGGCCGTCAAAGTGCTCTTCTAGCTTCCTCACTTCATCGGCATACGCTTCCATCAACGGACTCTGGTAGTTCTTGTTCACTTGTCGGACGACAAGCTGTGAGTCACCCCTGACAATGAGCTTCTTAATCCCAAGGTCTGCTGCGATTCTGAGACCGGCAAGTAATCCTTCATACTCTGTAGTATTATTGGTTGCTTGCTCTTTGGGAAAGTGCATCTGGACTACGTACTTGAGGTGCTCTCCGGTGGGTGCGACAAGCAGCACGCCTGCACCGGCGCCTTGCAGCGAGAAGGCACCATCAAAGTACATCAGCCACTCTTTGCTTGGCTCTTTGACGGGGATGCTTGTTTATGAAATTTCTTCATCTGGGGTTGGCGTCCACTCTGCTATGAACTCTGCCAATGCTCTGCTTTGGATAGTTGAAGTGCTCTCAAATTTGAGGCCAAAGCTTGACGGTTCCAGCGCCCACTCGACAATCCTGCCCGTTGCTTCTGGATTTTGCAGTATCCTCTTGAGCGGAAAGCGAGTGACGACTGTGATCTCATGTGCTTGGAAGTAATGGCGCAACTTTCTCGAGGCCATGAGGAGGCCGAAAAGCAACTTCTGCACACCAGAGTACCTTGATCTAGCCCCCTGCAGAAGAGAACTGACAAAGTAAACTGGGCGCTCCACCATTCTCCTTGGCATCTTATCATGTTCCTGCGCAAACCCATGTTTGTTGGGACCAGAGCTTGTCGACAAAGCCCCCTGCTTGTCGCTGGATGGATCTGCCGTGGTTGCTGGCTCATCATCAGCCTCCCTCTCCGCCACTAACGCAGCACTAACCACTTGATTGGTTGCCGCTATATACAGCAGCAACTTCTCTTGCGGCTTAGGTGAGACAAGCGTTGGAGTGGAGGACAGGTATCTCTTCAAGTCCTGCAGTGCAGCCTCCGCTTCCGGAGTCCATTTCATTGGACCTGCCATTTTCAAGATTTTGAAAAATGGCAGGGCGCGCTCAGCAGATCTAGAGATAAACCTGCTGAGAGCAGTCACGCAACCGGCAAGCCTTCGTACATCCTTGACGCGCTTTGGTGCATCGATCTGCTCAATGGCTTTGATCTTGTCGGGATTGGCTTCAATTCCTCGTTGAGACACAAAGAACCCGAGAAGCTTGCCGGAAGGGACTCCAAACACGCACTTCTCGGGGTTAAGCTTGAGGTTGATCTTGCGCAGGTTTGCAAATGTTTCGTCTAAATCTTGAATCAGGGTCGCTTTGTTCTTGCTCTTGACCACTATGTCATCCATGTAAGCTTCCACATTTCTGTGCATTTGCGGCTCAAAAGCATGGTGGACTACCCTTGCGAATGTTGAACCAGCATTCTTCGAACCGAAAGGCATCCGTACGAAGCAGTACGTGCCACACGGGGTGATAAATGCAGTTTTCTCTTCATCTTCTTCTGCCATGAAGATCTAATGGTATCCTGAGTATGCATCAAGAAATGAAAGCAAATCACATCCGGCTGTGGAGTCAACAATCTGGTCAATACGCGGCAAGGAAAATGGGTCTTTGGGACAAGCTTTATTAACATCAGTGAAGTCAATACAAAGTCTCCATTTCCCGTTAGCTTTGCGCACAACAACAGGATTGGCCAACCACGTGGGATGGAGTACTCCTCTGACAAGGCCTGCTGCTTCCAACTTCTTGATTTCTTCTGCGATGAATTCTTGGCGCTCTACTGCCTGCTTCCTGACTCTCTGCTTGACGGGCCGCGCATGAGGACAGACGGCAAGGTGGTGCTCAATCACTTTCCTGGGGACACCGGGGATATCAAACGGTTGCCACGCAAACACGTCGACATTCCCCCGCAGGAAAGCAACGAGCGCGCTTTCCTATTTGGGGTCAAGAGTGGCGCTGATGGTGAAGGTACCACTAGTGCCATCCTCCTTGGCGGACACCTTCTTAGTCTCAGGTGGAGCTGCCATTGCCTTCTTACACTTGCCGGTGGAGCTCGATGGTGCGTCCTCGACGGTAGCGCAGCACTCCAAAGAGGTGCGCTTGCCGGAGTGGGCATCAGAGCTCTTGTCGGACTTGGTCTTCTTCTTCCCCCCGGGAGCTTCAGCGACAAGTATCTTGCGTTCTGCTGCGGCTGCTGCTTCCCGGTAGATCTTGTCGGCACAGATAAGAGCATCCTTCTTGTCGCTAGGGACAGAGATGACACTTATTGGGCCTGGCATTTTCAGTACGTTGTACGCATAGTGAGAGGCTGCCATGAACTTAGCGAGTGCCGGACGGCCAAGGATTCCATTGTAAGGTAATGGAAAGTCGGCAACGTCAAACGTGACCCTCTCAGTCCTGAAGTTTAGCTTAGTGCCAAATGTTACCGGCAACGTGATCTTTCCCTTTGGCTTGCTCCTTCCCGGGTTGATTCCTTGAAATGTGCCGGTCTCTTCGAGCTTGCTGTCAGGGATCTGGAGCTTCTGGAGCACCGCGGAGGAGATCAGGTTCAAGCCGGCCCCGCTGTCAACTAGCATCTTAGTGACCTTGAGGTTGCGGATTGTTGGTGAAACCAACGTCGGCAAGCACCCGACCGCAGTTATGCGATCCGGGTGGTCCTCAATATCAAAGATGATAGGCGTGCTGGACCATTTCAGAGGCTTGCGTGACTCGACGGGTGGTTCTGCTGCATTAACTTCCTGCACCCACTGCTTGAGCTGGCGGTGCGAGGCATGCAGAGAAGCACCACCGTCAACGCACAGGACCTCTGTGGCTTTCTGGAACTCCTGCTCATCAGTCTCCTCATCATCCATATCTTCATCGTCGCCGTCATCTTCATCCTTGTCGCGGCCGCGAGGAGGTCTGTCTCCTTGCCGCTTCTTGGCCTTGCCGCGGCGTCCTCCTCGGCCGGGACGTTTCTTGCCGGATCCACCAGCTCCTTCCTGGGCCTTCTCCTTATCGCACCGCTCGTATTCAGCTTTCTGTTGCTCAACAAGCTGTTCGACTTTCTTACAGTTCTGGAGATCATGGCCCTTGGTGCGGTGGATCTTGCAATATTGCTTGTTGGGGCCGTCCTGCTTGTCGGCGACTGCTGCCTCCGCGGCAACCTCCTTACCGGAGTCACCAGCTTTGGCTTCCTTGGCGCCGCCACCGTTGCCGGACTGCTCAACAACTAGCACTTCTTTGCCTTTCCTCCTTCTGTTGTTCCGCCGCCGGTTTTTCCTTGTCGGGGCAGCATCTTCGCTGTTAGATCCTCCCGCTCCTATATTTTCTCCGGGGAGTCTCCTCCCTTCCTTAGCACGTGCACACTTGTCGGCCAGTGCATATAACTCACTGACGTCCCTGATCTTGCACATCGCCATTTCCTCCCGCATCCTGCGGTTCCGCATGTTCTGATGGAACGCGCTGATCACCGCGGCAGGGTGGACGTCTGGGATGTTGTGCTGCACACTACTGAATCTTTGAATGTACTTGCGCAGGGGCTCTCCTTCCTTCTGAGCGAGCAGATGAAGATCACTCTCCTGGCCATGAGGCTTGTGTCCGCCTATAAAGGCGCCGACAAACTGATGGCACAGATCAGCCCAAGAGGATATGGAGTTGTCCGGCAAGTGCATGAGCTAGGATCTGACGTTGGGCTTGAGCACCAGCGGGAAGTAGTTGGCAAGGATCTTGTCATCCCGTCCCCCGGCAGCCTGCACCGCGATGGTGTAGATGCTGAGGAATTCTGACGGATGCGTCTTGCCGTCGTACTTCTCTGGTAGGTCTGGCTTGAAGTTCTTTGTGCTGGGCCACTGGACTTGCCGCAGCTCACGAGTGAACGCAGGACAACCTACCGCGTACGGCAGATCGCCTGGTTCCCCTGGCGCATGCATGTCAACTGAGGGCCCAGCGCACTTGTCGGATTGACGTCGCGCTTCTCTTCGGCGCTCGATGCGGGTTCGAGCGTCTTCTTGTTGTCGATCATGAAGAACTTGGCGCTGATCGCCACGAGCTCGTGGATCCGACGATGCAGTGGAGTCGCTGTCGAGGTGGATCCGGCGAGTCGGCAATGTTGGCCTTCAGGGCGGTGATTGCATGGTAGTTGCACCTCCGCCCGTTTCGTCGCCACCGGCTCGCGTCCGGCAACCCTGCCGCGGCGGCGACGCGCTCGGCCGCCATGGAGTGTCGCCGTTGGCGTAGCCGATGAGACTCTGAATGGTGGCTCTCCATTCGTCGATCTTGTCCAACGTCGGAGGGTAATCTAGGAGAAGTTGAGCTCATGCCAAAGCTTCTGCTGGAGTGGTGGGTAGCAGTGGCGGACGGCGCGAGGAGCGGGACGTGCTCGAACTTCTAACTATGTTAGAAGGAGCAGTATCCTGTCCAGGCGACCGTGCCCCGCTCGTGCCAGCACACTGGCGTGCATGCTGGTCTTGAGCGCCCCGAGATCCACCAGCTTGGTCTTGGGCTATCATGCGTATGGCACTGCTAGTGCCATGACGCTGTTGATCTTGCGCCTCCTGAGAGTGGCGTGGAACATGTACAGTCACCGAGGTTTGTGCAGCCTTGTTCTTGGACCTGGCGGCATCATGAGCTTCCTCGTCGACGTCCTTTCTTCTGCCGGCGTCCATCCCACCACTCGTTTGCTCCAACGGTGGCGGAAGTGACGTGGATGGAGCGGCTGCCGACGAAGTCTTCTTCTTCGGTGGCATGTTGATGAAGGGAATAAAGATCTAGCTCGTGTGAACGCCGGATCTGGTTCACACAATCTCAACACCCCCTACCTGGCGCGCCAAAGATGTCGGGGAAACTGATCCATGAACACCTATGGGGCCGGCGGACCGGGCCCCTTTCGGTTCGGCGGGGGGCGGAGGTCGCACGAAGAGCAGATCGAGGCGAGGCACACGAGCAGTTTACCCAGCTTCGGAGCTCTCCGGAGAGATAACACTCCTACTGCTGCTTGTCTGGTTGTATTATCTGGTGTTCTTGCTCTCGAGCGAGAGAGTGTGATGTTTTCTGGGCTACGAATGAATCGAAGCAAACTGTCCGAACCCCCTCTACGTTGCGCATGGGCCTCCTTTTATACGCTAAAGGGGTCACCGACAGGTGGCAACGCAGAGGAGGGTAAAAACATAAAAAGCGAGGTAGTTGATACAGTTGCTTGTACAGTGCACCCTACCTAACCCTGACGGCAGGGGACAAGGGCATTAAATGCCCGTCTGAGTCGCCCGAACAGTGCAGAAAAGGACCGTTAGGGGCGCCACCGTTCGCCACAATGGCGATCTTGTTAGCTTCGCATGCCACTGCGCACCACTGGCTGCACAGCCTCCCGCCACGCGCGCCCGGAGAGGCCCCCAGAGCGAGACGTTGGTGGATGCGCTGGAGCGTGGGCGCAGAGTGGCCGCCTGCCGCGGCAAGCGCCTTGCCGCTGTTGTTATCTCGCTGGGTCCAGAAGCTCGTCGCTCACCGGGCCTCGGGGTACCTTATTTAGTCTTCCCGGCAAGCTCCTCTTGCCAGGGCCTTGTTGCCTTGCCAGAGCGCGTGGCGCGTCGCGGCAAGTTCCTTGGAGCGCCTTGGTTGGCCTTCCCGGCAAGCTCCTCTTGCCGGGGTCTTGTTTCCTTAGCTTAAATACTTTGTTCTTGGATGGCTCCAAGGGAACCTTGGGGGATCTTGGCGTTCGCCCGGCAAGCCTTTGCCGCGGGGTGCTGCAACTGCCCATGCACAAGTTCGGGGTACTAGGGTACCCCTATTCTAGTACACTGACACTTATATTATTACTCTTGTGGCGAACGTTCTTTGGGCATAGTATATATTGTACTCTCACGAAGAGATGCGGTGCACGCACGCACTAGTTCTCTCACACCCACTCATGGGTACACGTAGGAGCGAATTTTTTGAAGCCGGTACAACAAAATCACTCCACTATATATAAAAGCAGGAGCCTTAGCGCGTGCTTTACTAGGGTTCCTCTCGTTCACTCTCTCATGCTCTCCAGATCTATGCAAGACATAGTTGGCCACTCTCTCTCTCAGCTCACGGCTGGTCACAAATCCGGTCGGACAACCTCGACAGGGGCAGGGGGTGTAGGTGCATCGTTCACGCTGTCGTCAGCGGCGAGGGAGGAGACCAATGGCTACCTGGGCGTCCCGATCGGCGTCCGTGGCGTTCTCTCCGAGAGAGCACCGACTCGAGAGGGCCTTCGACCCCTTCTTCCTCCCTGCAGTATTGTGGCCAAGATGCGGCCTCCCGACGCCGTCGTTGCCACATGCCAACGACCCTCAAGTATATATTCGTTCGAAACCTACCTTGCTCTACTGCCCCAGCTCTTCCCCCTTCGTGTGGATCCTTTTCTACTTCCGTCCGCTGTTCCAAAGCCACCTAGACTTCTACTATTATTAGAAGTAAAGCTAGTTCATATAGTCAACTCAAAGCGTTGGTTCAAATAGGGAAGAAAGTGGGAAAGCTGTAGCATGAATCTAGGACTTGGTTCTAAGAGGAAACGGGGGAAAGTAGTAATATATGTCACTGTTTAAATAACCGTATTTCGTATTTGCACAAACAGGGATGTCTGTCTCCATATCGTTTCGGGATGTCTGTCTCCGTATCGTTTCTATCCGCGCAATCAAAAGCACACACCTTAGTTTTAGTACAACTGCGCAAAATGAGATGGCTATCCCTCGTTGCCGCCGTCTAACCTCCCGTCTTCATGGTATCCCTACATTGGTAGTAACTAAGGTAGAATGACCAACGCAATCTAAAAGAAGCTGATTCATACGTTTTACTTCCTGATTGCAGTGCAGGGACAAGCAAAAACAACTGCATCCTAGTCCGGAATGCACTTTCTACCAGTTCATCCATGGACCGAGCACTACCTAGCACGGGTGCACGGCGGTTTTTTGAACAGGTGCGCAGATAAGAGGCATTGTGGTCTGCTTATTTATGCAAATAGCGGTGCTTAAATTTAGTGGAATGCACAAGAATTTCACCTGGTCAGTACACTGCATGGTTCTGTTCAGCATTCCAGCTGAGACCACAATTATAATTGGTTATTCTGGAATGAGAGAACCTAACCCTGGATGGTGGCAACAAGAAAAAACCAGAGTGAACTCCAGGAAATTTAAGCCTGCTGGGAGGCCCTTTGCTCAGAGAAGCCTTGCTTGTTTTTTCCTGATTTGTAAACCTTCTCACAACTTTGTCTTTTGCTGTGAACTAGTATATGTTTGTTATGTTCTATGAATCATTGAGATGTATAAAACTGCTTAACTTATGATTTTCAAGATTTTTATGAAGACGAGTTTAATGCGAGTGTTCCACATGAGCGCTGGACTAGCGTTGAACGTTTGGAATTTATTACACTGTGGCCTCAATTAACTGCATGAACCACTGTAACAAGATACATAGTTGCTTATATGTCAGACAGCAGATTGTTGATTGTTAGCTGGTCGATAGCCTAGTGTTGAAGCAAGCTGAGCCAATGTGCCGTGTTTTGCACATCTGCTTACAAGTGGGGTAGCACCAACAGTGTTTACAAGTACTTATGTATACATCGGTGCACGGTTCTCGAACGAGTACTCTATTTCATCAAAACACACACTACTCGTATGATAAACCGTGACAACTTATGTCTTACCATGCCATATTCATGAAAAAACTAGTGAGGACGCATATGTTTCGGCAACGATTATGATGGTTCTCACATGATTCACGGGCACAGAAAAGTAGCAGCAGTTCCCATAGACGGATTCAAACAGAGTACTAGCCCCAAAGGGGTCGATAACAAGCAAGGTTCAAATAATTAGACACAATCCAAACTATTATTAAACACTAGCTGGGGCAACTATTTCATGACTCGATCTAATTTGGGTTGGACACAAGACGGACCTTGCCATGAACATCATCGAGGACGTCCCGCAGCAGCTCAATCCTGTGAACCTTCATAAAGACAACCTTGTGGCCTTGCCACTGATAAACTTGTTTGTGGAGGCATGCCACGTCATCTTCCTGCATAAGCTTGACAAGAACAGTATGCCTCACAAACGAAGGAGTAGCTTTGAACTTCTTGGGCTTCAGTACACCCTGGACAACACGCCTGACAACAGTGAGGCTGTAATACAACTCTTCATTGGTATAACCGCAAATGGCTTCCAGGATCCAACAGCCTAAGAACTCTGTTTTCCCAGTGCGTATATTCAGGTTGTCCGCCTCATAGCGAGTGACATGCACAACCACACAATCCTTGTCTGCATCAGGGCTCTAATTGAAACAGAAACAAATTCTGAATTACTTTTTAGTATAAGAAACACAAGTTATTTAAACCACTATGTATAGCATGGCATCGAAGCTAATAAAATTTTGCATTATTAATCACCACATACTTCCTTTTCTAAAAAAAATCACCACATACTTAGATGAAAAACCACAATCGAGATCGGCA